>NW_007231786.1:162702-197808 GCF_000164805.1 Carlito syrichta | reverse complement strand
GAAGCCAAAGAGTTTGCTGTTGGCATAGAGAGTTTAAGATGATTAAGACATCTGTGAGGCATCTAAATGGGGATTTCTCTAAGCAAATTGGAGTATAAAATAAGGGCTCAGAAAAGAAGAGTGGGATGAGGGTCTAAATCTGAAAGTGATAAATTGAAGCTACACTATGGCATCAGGTTGAGATTGATAAGGGAGAGTATGTGCATTAGTGAAGCAACTAGCCTGGTCTCAGCGGCTTCACAGAATCAAGTTTATTTCTCTCTCAATAAAGTCTAATAGGGAGGAAAGGCGTATCTCCTCCAGGCAGTAGTTCCAGGAGGTTTTGTCATCTTCATCCTGTGGCTTCCAATATTGCCTTCAGCATTCAAATCCATCCAGGAATGGGAGAGTGTCGTTGAATAGCCCAGAAGATTCTTACAGGACAGACTTACAAATGGCATAAGTCACTTCTGACTAGAACTCAATCAGGTGGGCCAAGCTACTTTTGAGATCAGCAGAAAATGTAGTTCATGACCCAGCAACTGCCCTAGACCGTGGAAGAGAAGCATGAATTCTCACTGGATGTCTATCTATTGCTAGTAGTGTGTATAAAGTAAAAGAGGAAAAGGACAAAAACAAATCTGTCTATAATAACAATTTTTAAAGGTTACTAGGGATATAGACATGCCAAAAAGATGAGTTTTTCCCACCATCTATTATCTTCTATACAGCATCTTTGCAAGAATTGTTGAAAAAAACAAATTAATGCTGTGGTTGTCGGCTGAAGCTCTAAATTCAGACTTCCTGGGTTCAATCCTGACTTGGCTGCTTCCTGGCTGTGTGACTGCAGGCAAGTTACTTTGCCCTTTTTTGCCTCCAATTCTTAAGTTACAAAATGAGGATGAAAATAATATGTCCTAAGTTTGTGGGAATTAAATGAATTAGTACTCGTTAAGAAAAAAAAAAAACAGAGTCTGGAACAGGGTAAATACTATAAAAGTGCTTGTTAGAATTAGTACTTGTCACATTGAATGCATGTTTAAAATGTCAACACTCTAGTAATTATTATATGATCCTACAATGTTGGTCCTAGGCCAGGCTCGGTGACTCAGTCTGTAAGCCCAGCACTTTGGGAGGCTGAGGTTAGTGGATTGCCTGAACCTGCGGGTTCGAGACTCGCCCGGGCAACTTGGCGAGACCTCATCTCTACAATAAATCAAAAATTAGCCGGGCATGGTAGCGTGCACCTGTAGTTTCAGCTACTTGGAAGATTGAGGCGGAAGGATCGCCGGAGCACAGCAGGGTGAGGCTGCGGTGGCCGGGAGTGTGCCACTGCACTACAGTCTGGGTGACGGAGTGAGATTCCAACTCAAAAAAAAAAAAAGAAAAAAGAAAAAGGAGAATGTTAGTCCTAGAATGTCGGTTCTATAGTACCATGAAGTCAAAGAAAGAGAGAATCTTACCATGTAAAATAAATTATGTTGATTGAGCTATACAATAGAACATTAAATTATGCTAATTGATATCACTGAATATTAAAAACTAATATTCATTATAAATATATCTGCTTTTGTGAGTTGGCATGATGTCGTAAAACAGCATGGTATGATATAAGAAACACAAATAAATGAAAAACCACGTATGACATGCATATACCATTTCTAAGAGCATTAGGAGAAATGCTCTAATTTTAAAAATATGTAAAAACAAATAGGGAAATGTATTATATAAAAATGACAGTTCAAGTGAAATAAGCATTGTTAAAGTTATTGAAAAATAATAAGTATAAATAAACTTAGCCACCAACCAAAAGAATTGAGATAAAAGCAGCTAACAAATTTGAAGAAAGAGTTGAGAAAATTAAAAGGAGATACCCAGTAAATAAGTCTATGAATTTTGTTGTGGAAAAGACAGATAAATAGTCCCTTTACAAAGCTAATTAATTAAAGAAGCAAACAAATACAAGAGAAAAAGAAAGTATAATTACATAATTGGTGATTTTAATTACCAAATAATAATAAAATTATATAGATCTCCATATTCCTAAATGAAAAAATGCTGGTGAAAGAGACTACTTTTTTTAAAGAAAAATGTGTATTGCAAAACCTGACAGAAATAAATACAGTTCATTCTTCTTATTCATGGTAGTTGTAAACACTAAATTAGTGAATACCAAACCATGGCCCCTAAGGAAAATACAGGGTTCCTGTAAGCCTCTTGCCACACATTTATCAACCATCAAGATATAACCTTGTTTTATGTGTGTTTTGGCTTAAGAACAGCTTATTTAAGGTACAGTTAGCCCTCCGTATCCATGGGTTTTGCATCTGAGGATTAAACCAGTCTTGAATTTAAAATATCCCTTAAAAAAATGAAAGGCTGCATCTGCACTGAACATATACAGATTTTTCTTGCCATTTTCCCTAAACAATAGACCATAACAACTATTTACATAGCATTTACATTGTACTCTGTATTATAAGTAATCTAAATTATCTAGAGATGATTTAAAGTATACAGAAGGATGTGTACAGCTTATGCGCAAATAGTAAGCCATTTTATATCAGGATATATCCACAGGGGCTCTGGAACTGATTCCTGAGGATACCAAGGAATTGTACCACTGTTTATTGTTGATTTCACTGACCCTGAAATCACAGCCAACAGCACTATAGCTAATGTATGAATGCAGCTTATCTAATATACGTATTTTCTCTGTAAGGCACATCACAACCTTCTTGTACTTAGGAACACTGAACAGCACTTCATTACAATACTTTGGGACTGTTTTAAACAGCAAAATAACTTACAAAAAAGTCATAAAAATGCAAAAACTCGGTGTCATTAAATAAACAGCAAAACAAACAAACAAACACGTATTTATAGTGTGAGAGCTGAAACAAGAAATCAGAGTGCTGCTTTGTTCATCCTCAGTGGGGGCTTGTCCATATTAAGCAGACTCAACTTTCTTGCTGCCCTGAAAATGCACAAGTCTGTAAAAAAAAAAAACTATGAAAATGCTGTGTGTATTGATTGGGGGGAAGGATGGGTAACCAATATATTTTTGAAAGCAGGTGGATTAGTAAGTACAAAATCCTAAATAATGAATATCGACTGAAAAACATTGGAATGGATTCATAGCAAGGCACAGTGAGCAACATCAATTTTCTTCTGTCCCCATCCCTAAATGCACCCCTAAAAGCTGTTGTACTAGTTTCTATTATCATCCCCACTGGTTTCATAGACAAGTTATTTCAAACCTTCACAAACAGATTGTTTCAATACTCTTGAAGTTATGTCAGAAAATTCAAAAGGAAAAATTCGAATTCAATTTTTAGAAGTTAACATAAATGAATACCAAATCCTGATAAAGTATGTGTCAGAAAAGAAAGTTATTCTATAGAGAATCTATATCAATCCATAGGGAAAGATAGATAGATCCATCTCACATGTAAACATAAATGCAAACATTTGAATTTATATACTATATCTCTAGTGTCTAGAAATATGGAAAAATGAGATTAACTTAAGAAATGTAAAAAACTGGACTTGGTGGCTCAGCCTGTAATCCCGTGCCTTTGGGAGGCTGAGGTGAGTGGATTGCCTGAGCCCGCGGGTTCGAGACCTGCCTGGGCAACTTGGTGAGACCTCAACTCTACAATAAATCAAAAATCAGCCAGGCGTGGTAGCGCACACCTGTAGTTGCAGCTACTTGAAAGACTGAGGCGGAAGGATCGCCGGTGGCTGCAGTGGCCGGAAGCAGCCACTGTACTCCAGTCTGGGCGACAGAGTGAGACTCCAACTCAAATAAATAAATAAATAAATAAATAAATAAATAAGAATGTAAAGAAGTCAAGAAATCTTTTAATAAAATTTCACAATGAATAAGTCAAAGAATAGAAGTCAAATGATCACCCAAAGATGGAAAACAACATTTAATAATGTTCAGAATCCATGATAATTGTTTTAAATCCTCTAAAATAGAATAAAAACTCTTTTAACACACAAACAATATCTTTGTCAAGGTAAACCTGTTTCCATTATTTTCTGAATAAAGACAAGATTTCCAGAATAATCTATGGTTATTTGATATTGTTTGTAAAAACTAGACAATACAGCTGAATAACTGTAGACTGTTCTAGAACCCCTGTTGAAGACTAGACCCTAGACTATAATGGGAACAGTTCTAGAGTTATTGGTCTGGCTTAGATATTGTTTACATTTGAGGAATTTTAGAGATTTTGTTTGTTTTGTTTTCATTAGGATGAATTCCATTAGGCCTCACAGTTCCCTTTACTTTTCTCTCAAATTTACCTAATCTTCACATAAATAGGATTCTGACATCCTCCCCTGAAGAACCATTACTCCTTCTAAGTATACAGGGTTGTATTCCTTCCAGTACCGGTTGAGACTCTTGCCATTAAAAAATTCAAGGAACAACTTTGAATGGTCTAACTTAAGGTTGCTTTTAGGTTGTTTCTGAATGGTCTAGCTTCAGGATGATTTTTAGTTTGTTTTTAAGTCAGCAGAATCAATTGCCTGAAGAAAAAAAAAGCATACATTTTAGGCAGTATGTTGAATTCAATCCTTTCTAAATTTCGTCCTAGTTCATTGAGTAAACAAAAGAATAGAAGCATATTTGCAAATATGGAATGAAGAGAGTATATTATAAATGTATTTTATTTCCTCGGTGATACAAAGCCTTTCAAAGAATTAAGTCACAAAGCAGACATTATTCAATTCACAGTCATGTAAAATATGGTGCCGTTCATCAATTAAATTATAACTTTAAGAAGTTGAGTTGCTTGAATAAGCAATGAAATGCAAGGCTGATCTGCCTTGGAAACTTGTCTGACCTGACTTTCTTAGGTAAATCTGTTTATCATAAAGACAGAAATTATAAGAAGCTTGGGTTTCCCTTGCTTCTGTGGACAGTTGGGTAATATCCTTGAAATTTCTCTGAAAACAGGGAGACTGGGCCTGACCTGTCAGGAGAACTCAGTTTCTAAGGAGCCTGATGGCCTAAGGTGATGCAAGGAAAACGTATGTCTTCAGAGGTCCACTTGGACTGAAAGCACAGTCTGGATCAGAAGAGAGGCACAGCGAGCAACATCAATTCTCTTCTGCCCACACCCCTAAATGCACCACTCACTTTTTCTGTTTTACATGATGTTGAAGCCAAAATCTTTCCAATCTTCCAAGGGAAAAAAAATATCTTTTGTTCTCCAGTCTTCACCATGCAGAAAAATTCAGCAAGTGCCTGCACCTGAATGTCCAAAATATTTTGTTTACTGAAAAAAAGACTACAGAATTTGAGTGGATGGAAGACATTAAGGTAGAAAATATGAGGGTAGTTGGGGATTGTGCAATTTCATCTACAACTCTGTGTGCCCTGTTTTAACAGGCAAGTCACACATGTGTGGCTAAAGGAGCCATGTTTGTAGTGGCAGGCGTTGTCAAATGAGGGATAAATGACTTTTCAAATGGGTTTAATCAAAAAGGGTCATCCAACAGTTACAAAGTCCACAAATTAGAGAGTGCTTTTTTTTCTTGGTAGTTTAATTTAATCCCAATTTCCCGTAAACGATGATGACTCAAAGATATTTTTTCTAGTGTATTTTCTGATGCATTCTATGTGTAATTAAATAAACTCCTTAAAGAAATATTGTAGTGACAAAGTTAATCTCATCATCAGTGAAGAATGAAAGAAAAGTAAAAATAGTGTGTCTCCTCAAAATTAGAAAGACTTCTATTGGCTTGCATAAAAGAGGCCAAAATGCAAAAGTATAACCTGGGGTTTTTTGTAAAATAGAATCTTGTTTCCCCAGGTTTCAGTTGTTCCAGAACCTCAAATACAGGGGACACAAATGAGCACAAGAAAGAAAGCAAATGAAAGTCCAGAGAGCAACCAGAATAAATTTTAATAATGCCTTACAGTTGTATTTTGCTTTTATCCAAGTTACTTTGCCATCTTGAACATATCTCACACTGCTTATCTAAAATGTATGTTCCAGTTTTGCAATATATATTCATTAATTCTCCCATCCCCTAGAAAGTTCACATTTTTTAACCTAGGATTTCTACTTTTGAATCTCTATCATAAAGAAATTTTTCTAAATAAATAAAAACATACATATACAAAAAGTACACACATGCTTTGTCATGATAGCAAAATTTTGGAGACAAATAAAATCATTCAGTAGCAGAGTGATGGTTAAATACATAATATTTACTTTTAGAAGATTTATATTTATAAAAACGTATGTTTAAATATTTAATCAAAACAATATATTCAGTGTGATTCACAATCTGTGAATAAACAAATAAAAGAATATATATGAAGACTGGTACCTATGGTAAGAATGTAAGTGATATCTTAAAATTTCAGAACAAGCCGGGCTCGGTGGCTCAGCCTGTAATCCCGTGCTTTGGGAGGCCAAGGTGAGTGGATTGCCTGAGCCCACAGATTTGAGATCAGCCTGGGTAACTTGATAAGACCTCATCTCTACAATAAATCAAAAAAATTAGCCAGGTGTGGTAGTGCGTGCCTGTAGTTCCAGCTACTTGGAAGGCTGAGGTAGAAGGATCGCCTGAGCTCAGCAGGTTGAGGCTGCAGTGGCCGTGAGCATGCCACTGTACTCCAGCCTGGGCGACAGAGTGAGACTCTGACTCAAAAAAAAAAAATTTTTCAGAACAGCTGCTTATTGTAACCATACCTTACAGTGATATTTTCAAGAACAATTTAGAAAACGTATACATAAGCAATATTCAAACCACAAAACTGACAGAATAATAACTTTCTTTAACAAGTATTATTAAATACAATATAAGTATATTCTATAATTAACTATTATATCATGATTTTGTTGTATCATACTCATTCAAAACTAAACACAAACATGCTTATTCAGTTCATAAGAGTGTCTCTGAACCTTAACGCATAGATCACATTCTCTGATTATAGACACAATTTATACACAATTGATGATGTAATTATCTCTGAAAAAGAAACAAGAGTCACTAGGAACAGACACCCTGGCAACAGCAAGGTTTTAAACAACACAAGTGAGAAAAGGAGTCAAGAACTCTTAGCTGACTTATGAGTACCTGCTGACGCTTGACATTACAGGAGCATGTTACAGGAAAATTTTCCACTGAAAAAGCTAAAATTAAGAAAACTTCATAGCTTCAAAAAGTAAGTATAAGTTATCTTAAAAAAAAAAAGGTACTTCCATAAAAAAAAAAAAGAGAAAAAACCTCACTCTTCAGAAATGCTTGGTAATGAGATATAAGTCTGTGCATGATCACTGGCTTTTAGTTTTTAATTAATGTGACCAAAGGAAAACAAAAATGACTGTCTTGCCTAGGAGTTTAGATTTGGCTTCTGAAAAAATTGGAGTTCACCAGGAAAAGAATGGGGAAAATAATTAAATATACATATATAACTACAATTATTGTGCATTTAGCATATACCAGAAATTCTTTAGATACATCATTTAATTTCTGGTGTGAGGAGCTCAATAAGAGAAATAGGTAAAATTCTAATGGACTTTAGAAGATGATGAGATAATTTTTCACCGAGAATGTTACAGAAGACAACAAGAAAAAAAGTATCACTGCATTTATCCTTGAGGAATTCATCAGAATGATTATCAAATTACTACTAATTTTCAGCATGACTTTAGAAAACTCACCTGATACCCTCTTCAGTAAAATAAAGATGGTTATTTATGTTGATACTTAGAACCTCTATTGAGTATGCAAAACAGTACTTTTATCCTGGAAATAATCACTGATTTACATTTACCCAAAAAAGAAGAAAAGGTCATATGGCAAAATTAAGTGTGTTAATTGTATTTTCCAAAAGTGGCAACAATAATGTTTCTCTGACACCATACTCTTCCTGCAACAAGACTTTGACAATCCTCTCATGAAGAGTAAAGTGTATATACCGTCCCCTCCAAACTGATGAGTTTTAATAGTGTCTCAACCAATAGAGCCTGGCAGAAGTGACTTCTGAGGCTAGATTTAAAAAGCCAAGCAACATCTGCTTTATCCACTAGAATACTCCTTTCTGAAGCTGTCAGCCACACGTGAGGAGTCCAAGTGCCCTCTAGTAAACCACGCTTGAGGGAGACCACGCTTGAGGGAGTTCACGCTAGCCCAAGCGGAGAAATGGCATGAAGAATGCCTGAGATGACATAAGAAGAAAGATGCTAGACCAGTACCCAAGTATTTCAGTTCCTTCAGAGTCCCAGATCCAGCCATTGTCTGACTGCCATCACCTGAAAGACCTTGGGCCAGAAACACCCAAATGATCCTGCCCTTCCTGAATTCCTCACCCACAGAAATGTAATCAAATGATTGCCGTCGTTACAAGTCACCAAATGTGGGGGTGTTTTGTTATGTCACAATAGTAACTTGAATATTAAGTATTTATTCTGAAGTTATATCTATCCTAGAGTATGCTCCTCACATTTTAATGCCTAGAGGAATTGCCTGGGAATCTTGTGAAGACGTAGTCTACTTAGTAGTTCTGGGGAAGAGCTTCAGATTCTGCATTGCTAACAAGCTGCCAGATGAAGCATTTGCTGCTGGTCCACAACACACACCTTGTTATGAGACCCTAAATAACAGTTGGCATAGAAATATTGTATCTTTATCTGGAGGCATTCTATCTTATTTTCTTCTGGACAACATGGCTAAACAGCAGTTTCATAGCAAGTGAGCATGTCACAACAGTGGGTCCATACAGCAATTAATGCCTTCTAGAGATTTCATAACTGTAGCTGTAATATGACAAACACAAAGGTGTATAATTTGGAATTCAAGAATATATGGTGATGCTGTTTCTTTTTTTTTATTTCTGCTCCAAGTTTATTTAGTCTATTCAGATATATGACATGTGCTACATAACGATATTTCAGTCAACAACAAACTGCCTACATGATGGTGGTTCTATAAAATTTTAATGAAGTTGAAAAATGTTTATCATTTAATGACAGCATAGCCATCATAACATCACAGTGAAACACATTACTTATGTGGTGATACTGGTGCTAAAAACCTACTATACTACCAGTTATATAAAAGTATAACATAGTTATAGTTATGTACAGTACATAATACTTGTTAATGATAATAAATGATTATGGTACTGGTTATATATTTACCATACTATACTTTTATTTGGGACTTTAGAGTAGACTCCTACTTTTTTTTTAAGTTAACTGTAAAACAGTCTCAGGCAAGTCCTTCAGGAGGTGTTCCAGAAGAAGGCATTGTTATCATAGGAGATGAGAACTTCCTGCATTATATGGTTCCTGAAGATCTTCCAGTGAAACAAGATGTGGAAATTGAAGACAATGATACTGATCATCCTGACCCTGTGTAGGCCTGGGCTGATACACATGTTCATATCTTAGTTTTAACAAGAGTTTAAAAAGTAAAAAAATAAATAATTTTTAAAATAGAAAAAAGTTTCTAGAATAAGGGTATAAAGAAATAAAATATTTTTGTAAAGCTATACAATGTTTTTGTGTTTTTAATTTTATTTTATTTTAAAGATGTGGGATACAATTCGGGATTAGGTATATAAATGGACATTGTACAGGTGAAAAGTGTGGGCCTCCCTTTGGTCCCCACTTTGCCTGGTTTTAGATCAGGTACGCTTATTGATGTTGTGTCCCCCCCTCACCCCACCCCTTGCAGGCAAGCCCATTCTGAAGGTAAATCATGTGACTTAAGGCTTTTGCACTTCTCTTTAACCATGCTTTGTACTTCAGAAGCTGCTTCTCGAAGACATCGAGCGATCATAATGCTGGTGCTCAAACATAACATGTGAGTGTTACGTTTCAGCACCAAACCCTTTTCCTCCATCATTCTTTGTTATGTCTTTATCCCATTCCTATCAAAAAGAATGAGATTTCAAATTTCAGATAAAAGAATATTGATAATAGAACTCGCATGGCTCAAGTTCTCCAGATAATTTTGGCTATTAATATGCTGTGTGGCAGGAAAAAAATGAGATTTTATTTGCTGCAATCATCTGAATTTCTATATTGAAATCCTAACCCTCAAGGTGATGGTTTGAGAAGGTGGTGCCGTCAGGGAGGTGATTATTTCATGAGATTGTATCATGAGTGAAATTAGTGCCCTTATAAAAGAGGCACAAGAAGGCTGAGTATGGTGGCTCACGCCTGGAATCCTAGAACTTTGGGAGAGCAAGGCAGGAGGATTGCTTGAGTCCAGAAATTTGGGACCAGGTTGGGTCACTTAGAGAGACCTCATAGCTACGAAAACTAAGATAGGAACATGTGTATCAGCCCAGGCCTACACAGGGTCAGGATGATCAGTATCATTGTCTTCAATTTCTACATCTTGTTTCACTTTTCAATAATTCTGTTGACAGTAATGACCTCTGAGAAAGAGATGCCTTTCCAAATACACTTCAGTAGTCATTGCGCCTGATTTATCATATCCTTATACCTGATATACTCATATAGATTAGAAGTAGGATTTCCCTCCTGCATCTAGTAAACTTCTGTAAGAATTTGATTACTCAATATAGCTGAAGAAAACAAAAAAAGATGTGGATTTAATAATCTTCATTGTTTTATATGAACCCTGATGGAAGATGGTCTATCATGTGGGAGAAAGAAATAACTTATTTATATTCTTTTCAAGGAATTACTATTACAATTAAATATTCTACTGAATATTTTTTCCAGTCTATGACTCTGATTAAACTGAGGAAATTTGTGACAGTGAAGAAATATCGGTGGATTGCATTTATTCATAAATGCTGTATTCTTTTATTTTTTACTTGATTTTATTATAAAGATGTGGGGTACAAGTAAGAGTTAACTACCTAAGCAGGCTGCATGCAGGTGAAATTTGGGCTTCTAACTGTCCTCACTCCCCCTGGTAGTTCCAGGCACTATTTGTGTTGTCATGTGACCCCCATCCCCCCTTCAATCCTCTCTCTTTCCCCTGGCAGTGCCCAGCGACTGCTGATCCCTCCCTTGTACTAATGTGACTAGTGTTCAGAGTGCTTACGAGTGAGAACATGCGGTATTCAGTTCTTTGTTTCTGTGATAATCTACTTAGTATGATGGTCTCTAACTCCATCCCATTTGCTGCAAAGCCCATGATTTTATGAATGCTGTATTTTAAAACAATTGTATTAACCTACTTTTTTTTCAAGATTGCAACATGCAAACCTTGTAATAAAGTAATCAATAAACACTTTTTGCAAATACCCACTTTCTGAGAATGCTCATTAACATGACAAAAGTTCTAAAGTGCTAAAGGAGGAGATAAATAAGTGCTACCATGGATTAAGTAAATAATCAGGGCTCTATTTCTAATGCTGGGGACATTTTCAAGTTGTTGGAAAGAGGAGTTGTTCAGAGCACAAGCACTAGAAATAAACCCAAAAGAATGGGACCTAATTAATTGAGATCCTACTATGGGTCTGGCACTTTATATGACTTTCAGGTCTATAGCAATACTATTATTTCTTGAGTGAGAAATTAAGACTCAGAGTTATGTACGTTGGTCATGAACTTACAGGTAAAACTCAGGTCTGTCTGACTTTAGAGCCATACCGCCCAAAAGATAGTGTTGAAAGCTATGGTCCCAGCTGGGCATGGGGGCTCATGCCTGTAATCCCAGTACCTTGGGAGGCCAAAGCAGGAGGATTGCTTGAGCCCAGGGGTTCAAGACCACGTGAGGCAATATAGTGAGTTCTCATCTTTACAAAATAAAAATACAAAAATTAGCCAGGTGTGGTGGTTACATACCACTTAATATGATAGTCTCCAATTCCATCCAATTTGCTGCAAAGTCTATGATTTTATGAATTCTGTATTTTAAAACAAGTCGTGGTCCTGTAACCCTTATCAGTAACTAATGATGGAATTCTAGACCACAGGAAAGACAAGAAATAGGACATAGTTAAACAAAGGCAAGTGGATGGGTTTGGTAATATCACTCCACAGACATCACCACAGGTGTCCTTTAAGATAGCAAGTTCTTCAAGCTGCTTTGAGGATTTTTAAAAAATGGAAAGGGTACAAGACACACGATGACTTTTAATAAATATTATTTTCACAGCAAGCTTAATTCTTGCTTAAGTCAGAGAAACCAGAGTTGAAAGGGACCCTAGAGAGAACAGAATTGGATACCTGGATCCTGCCAGAAACCCAGGTGGTAACAGCTCTGGTATATGCAGTCTTGATACTCACTACAGTCCCATGAAGGTTGGCACAAATACAAGCATCTCTAGTGTTAGGAAGCTTTTCCTCTATCAAGTACAAGTATGTTCCATTCATTGGCACAAATTCCATGCAAGTAATACAGAAAAAGTTTGATTTGTACCCACTCCAAAACCTCTCTTCTTCAGGCAAAATGCATCTTTTGAATAAACCATCCCTCTCCCTCCTTCCCTCCTTGTATTAGTGTGTACTCTGGCATGACAGTAGAGAAAGAGTTGCATGGCACTTTCCTCTGGGATAGCAGAGTCTTGATGAGGGCAGCAGGTTTCTGGGACCCTAGTTCTGTATCTACTTCTCTTAAAATGGTATTGAAAATGTTAACATCAACAGAGAAGACCATTATAAATATGTTTCAAATGATTAGACATCAAAGAAGAAGTTAAAATATAATAAAATGATATTGAACACATAGCAGAATCCACTATTAGGTATCAAATTGAATTAACTAATTGTGTTTAGTTCACTTCCTTTTGTTCACTCTATTATCTGTTGTTTAAGTAAAACTTTTTTCTTTGTCATATTCATTGGTAAATGAGACTGTTTGGAGAAAATGGCTAAAGGACAAGGAAGTTTTATGAATTAAACACCTATTATCTGTCGGCCAATGTGTTGCATACTTTAAATGGTAATTTCATTCATTGTTCTAAAGCCTTTGTGATGTGGGGATTATTAGTCTATTCTACACAAAGAAATGAAAGTCATAGAGGGTAAGAAACTTGCCTGAGGCCCTACAGCAAGTTAATGGCAGTAGAAATTGGAAGCTCCCCATTCTCTTCGCACCCTGCACCTTCAGCTTAGAATGAGTACCTGTGCCACGTGCACCCAGAGCAGGAGTTCCTGCGACCAAGACATGAAAATGTGATTGCCTGCTTACTGTCCCTCTCCCCGCTCAGCAAGACATGAGAACCAAGTCCTTCTGCTACATTTGTATCCACGGTGTCTGACACACAGTAGAATTCCAATAAATATTTGTTGAATAAATATTCAAAGACTATGCTCTAACCATTATACTAAAAGGACTTTGTGAATATCCGCATGTATTATCTACTAAATGGTCATCATCTTCAATGTTAGACATGGAAACACTAAAAATCGTAAACATTTAGAGAACAATCAGGATGGCTAAGCCATAAGCCCATGAGCAATCTTCACTTCCTGAGTTCTCCTTTCCTTTGACATTCCCACCAAACATTCACAGCTCTGCCATAACAGGAATCTTGGTGTGGAACAGAGAGGAATAAGCGTCTTTGTTGCTATTGCCTTGGATGCTCTTCCTCCTCTCCGAATAACAGATTGTGTAAGGCAGGCAATATGGCCATACCTAAGAGGTGGTGTGTATGGTGATTAAGAATATTATTCCAGAATTAGGGGACACGGATTCAAACCTTAATTCTGCCAATTACTGGCCATACCACAATGAACAAATTAATCTCCTCAAGACTTGTTTGTAAAATGGAAATGAAAATGATACCTACTCATAAAGTTGTCAGGATTAAAAGAAATAATGCCTGAAAAGTATCTAGAGTGAAGTTTGGTACCCTGAAAACATTCAACAAATGTCAACTGTTAGCAGTTGCAGTAGTTATAGTAGTAGGTGCTAGTCCTCAACTCCCTGTCTTTTCCCCAGGAGTGACAGGGCCAAGATCCCAGAGCACTCTGTCCCCACAGCTGCTCTTCAGAGTTCTGATTTCCATGAATTAGGGGGCAGATGCAACCAGGGAGCAAAAAATGTGGATGGAATAAATAAATCATGATTACTTAATTGTGGTCAGATTGATGTATGACATCAGTCTGAGAAATAACTTTATAATTTTGTGTTTATTGCTTACTGCAATTACATGATTTCAGGTAAAGGTTACAGAAGAATCCTTTTACTTTTCAGGAAATAAAAGTCACCACAGCACAGATAGGAACCTGTAAGCTGGTCGTCACTGAAAAGGAAAAACAGTATTTTATGAATCAAAAGAAAATGAAATGTTACTATGTGGGTGATTATCATGTATTTTAACAAATTGTTAGTGGTAACTCTGTTTTGCCTCTTGTAGATCTAAATCTACCCTCTGTTGGGGTTCAGATCTCTCTTCAAGGATACTGTATATCATTGCTCTGTCTATGCAACATTTTTTTCTAAACAAAAGTTTATGTTATGAGACTTACATAAATTGCAAGGGTGATGACATCCTTTATAACTATTTTTGAAATCACAAATATGCAGCTTTTTATGTAAATGCTGTGCCAAGACTTTTGTTCTTTGTGTCAATCATATCTAAATAAAGTGATTTATTTTCAAAAGAATATTGGAAAAGGGTCATTGAGGGTTGTCTGTCCACCTAAACTGTTGTAGAGTTACCCCTCTTTTTCTGTCAACATTCAGAGATTTGTCTTTCCTTTCTGTTCCAGACAGCTGAATGCAATAGCAGCCTCTTGGCTATGCAGAAAACCCCCTGAACAGTAAGAGAAGTGCTAGCACAAGTGAAGCATCAATACCCCATAAGGAGTGGTTAATACTCAGAAAGACAGTATAAGACCAACATCAGGTCTGTTAATTACAAAGCATGTGGGATAAACGAGAATAGACAATGAAGCATAAGAGGCAGAAAAATAGGAAGGCCAAATAATCTGCAAAAACATTTGACATTTGATCGAAACAAAAGGTATTACCTTTGGTGCTTTTTACTTTGTGTTTCTCAAGCAACACGACATCAGTTGTCAATTTTTGGACCCTGAGAGGGGGAAAGTAAAAAAATTAAAAATACATAGAAAGAAAAACTTGACACTAGTATTTAAATTTAGTGAAGCAGGTTGCTCTGAATTTTAAAAACAGTTTAAAGCACTCCTATATCATACAGGAAGACAGTAAACCTTCTTTCTCCAAGTGAACTTGAAATAGACACCCAAGACCTTATAACAATTGCCAATAAATTCATCCCTCCCTTCACATGGTCTGAACTCAGGTAAGGGCTAGATATTGCTTTACTCAGGTAAATGCTAGATATTGGCTACACCCTGTAAGTAAAATAAAGTATATATTTAAAAACTGAAGAGCATATACCTCCCCCCCAAAAAAAGAAATCCCCACATACTAAGCACTCACTCAGATAAGTAGAGGGCTGTCATCTATAGCAGAAGGCATGTGTGAGCATGTGTGTCTGTGGGTGTGCATGAGTTGTGAGTTTTGGAAAGAAGTGGGCCCTTCTGGGAAAGAAACGTGGAAAGACACGTCCACAGAGCTGTCCATGGGGACTGACTGTCACAGATAGCTGGGGTTCACACCACAGTGAGTGGCCACAGATGCCACTGTCACTGGAATGAGAACACACAGGAACCATTTCTCCATTCTTCCCCCTTGCTGTACTGACTTCCTCATTATTCTCAACAGAGATATTGGGACAAGGTCCAGGAACATGGAACAGGCACTTGTGAAATGCTTCTTTCCAACACCCTTTCTGGTTCCCTCTCTTTGTTGCTGCTTGTGATTTCCTTTGCAAGTCACTTTGACTCTGTCTTAGTGACAAAACAAATGGGTGATTCCAAACAGAAGAGTAAGGACTAGGGGTGTAATTCAAGAATAATTATTATCAGCTTCATTTACAGATGCTGAACTGCATTGCACTTTAAGTTACATGACCAAGACTGCTGGGATTAGAACCCAAGTTTTCCTGACAGCTTTTCTTATAACAGGGAGAAGGTCCAAAGCCTGTTTCAGAGAGCTGACTGCATATGAATTGTATGACAATTGTGCTGTCAAACACGGAACTCATTAGCAATCCAGAAAGGAAGCAGGATCCCACCTGGAGAAAGCATGGTCCCCTGGGAAGGAAGCAGTGTCCTGCAGGGAGGAAACAGGGTCCCATTGGGGGGAGGGAGCAGGGGCGCATGGGGGGGAGCAGGGACACATGGGAAGAAAGCAGGGCCCAGCTGGGAAAAAGCAGGGTCCCATGGGGAGGAAGCAGGGTCCCCAGGGGAGGAAGCAGGGTCCCATGTGGAGGAAACAGGGTCCAACCAGGAGAAATCAGGATCCTGTAGTGTTCTGTTTAATTTTATTTGAGCAGAAATACCAGTTGGTTTTCAGAAGAAAAGAAACATGATACCTCTTCATTAAAGCAGGCCTCAGGGCCCTCAGCTTTGCAGCACTTCTCCACCACAAGAGTGACATTTGTAAACAAAGTCAGCAGCTTCTCATCTGTCAGTCCAGGCTTCCGCTTCACTAGGTTGACAAGAAACCTGGCCCAAATATGCCAAATAGAATTAATTAATGATTTCTTTCTGAGCTCCTCTTCTCAAAAATGCTTATTACAGAATCATGAGTCTCAGGATCTCATCTTAGGTGGATGTGAAGAGTTAGAGGAGTTATCACTTTTGAAGGGATATCCTGGGACTTTCCTGCTAAACTTAAAGAATGGCTTCCACAGTCACATTCTTTAGGAGAGTTATGTCATTGCAGACAAACATGATATAAAAAGTGTGAATGGAGCTGGGCTCAGTGGTTCAGCCTGTAATCCTGCACCTTTGGGAGGCTGAGGTGAGTGGATTGCCTGAGCCCGCAGGTTCGAGACCCATCTGGGCAGCAAGACCTCATCTCTACAATAAATCAAAAAATCAGCCGGGTGTGGTAGCACATGCCTGTAATTCTGGCTACTAGGAAGGCTGAGGCAGAAGGATCGCTGGAGCCCAGCAGGGTGAGGCTGCGGTGGCCAGGAGCGGCCACTGCACACCAGTCTGGGCGACAGAGTGAGACTCCAACTCAAAAAAAAAGTGTGAATGGACTCAGGGTGTACACACACACACACACACACAGCATCATCATATAGAGTGTTGGTAATAGGGAGTGGGTCTCAGGGAAACTATACCACTATCAGTGGACATTGTTATTTGCAGGTAGTTTCTGAATCCTAACTCCATCCTCCACCTTACTCAAATCTCAAAACTATAAGAAACAGCAAAGCTTCTCACTCACAATCCTGTTTCAAAATAGAACAAATTCAGAGACCTGATCAGGGAAGAATAGAGGGCTGAGAAAACATCAGAAGGGAAAGCCTCTCCTACTACCACTGAATAACGGAACTAAAGAGGAAAGAAAGAGATCTGTCACAAATGAGGGAAAATCAATAGAAGAACACAGGTAATTCCCAGTGTAACAAAGAGAAAATGCCTGAAAAATCAGACCTCAGAGCCCAAACAATGGAAATCACCAACAGAATACAACAGGGATTAGGAAATGGATGGATGCTTGATTGGTATGCCAGAATAAGAAAGGAAATGAGAGAGCACCATGGAGCAAGTATTCCAGGAGGTTATCCAAGAAAACTTTTTGCATCTCACCAGAGATGTGACCATCCAAACATAAGAGATACAGAGAAACCACGCAAGACATCAAATGAGAAGACCAACCCCTAGACACATGGCAATTCACCTACACAAAGTAGGCACAAAAGAAAAAATCCTAAGGCAGTAATAGAGAAAGGTCAGACTACATTCCGGGGAAAACCAATCAGAATAGCAACAGACCTATTGGCAGAAACACTACAAGCTAGAAGGGACTGGAGTCCAATATTCAAAGTCCTCAAAGATAAACAAATTCAACCAAGAATTTCTTACCCAGCCAAGCTCAGCTTCATCAACGACAGAAAATTAAAATCCTTCCCAGACATCCAGTACCTAAGAAATTATGCAGCTTCCAGACCAGCTCTACAGGAGATGCTTAAAAGAGTATTAAGCACAAAAGAATGACCACACATTTCCCAAGAGAACAGAAGTACACAGAATCAACAGAGAATATATAACTGCAAAATTGAAAACACACACATACATCAACCCGAAAGCTAAAAGAAAACAAACAGAAAAAACTTTTAGGAACCTCATGACAGGGATAAACAATCACGTTTCAATAATCAGCCTGAATGTGAATGAACTAAAAGACACAGAATCACATGGATAAAAAACCATGACCCAATAATTTGCTACATCCAGGAAATTCATCACACAACAAGGGATGCACACAGACTCAAAAGTGGAGGGCTGAAAACAAGTTTCCAGGTCAATGGATCACAAAAGAAGACAGGAGTTGTAATCTTAATATTGGACCAAACAACCTTTAAGCTATCAAAAAATTTAAAAAGTACAGAATGATACTACATAATGATAAGAAGGTTTGATCTGCCAACAAGAAATATCCATTCTAATCAATTGTGCCCCCAACAGGAGCACCAGCATGTATAAAGCAATTATTAATTAAACTTTAAAAAGATATTGATTCTAACACTATTATAGCTGGGGAATTAAATACTTGACTAACAACCCTAGACAGATCATTGAGCCAAAATATAAATAAATAAATCCAGAACCTCAACTTGATGCTTGACCAAATGGACTTAATAGAGACCTACAGAATACTCCACCCCCAAACCACAGATTATACATTCTACTCATCATCACACAGAATGTACTCCAAGATTTATCACATCCTCAGCCGTAAA
Organism: Carlito syrichta; assembly: GCF_000164805.1. Lineage (NCBI taxonomy): Eukaryota > Metazoa > Chordata > Mammalia > Primates > Tarsiidae > Carlito > Carlito syrichta. Next base: position 179,075 of record NW_007231786.1, on the reverse strand, counting down.
TCAAGCATAAACAAATTTCATAAGATCAAAATACTGCCATGTACCTTCGAGACCAGAGGAAAAAATATGTCAACACCAACAAAATTTCCCCAAAACCTACAAAGACATGAACACTAAACACCATGATGTTGAATGACAACTGGGTTGATATAGAAATCAGAACAGAAATTTAAAATTTTCTGGAAACAAATGAAAATGAAGAAACATTCTACCAAAACCTCTGGGATACTATGAAAACAGTTCTAAGAGGGGAATTTATATCTCTACGAACACACATCAAGAAAATGGAAAGATCACAAGCTAGCACCCTAACAAATCACCGAAGAGGGCTGGAAAGACAAGACCACCAAAACACTAACTTTAGCAGAAGAATCCAGATCACCAAAGTAAAAGCCCAAATATGGGACATTAGAAGACAAAAATATCATAGAATAAAATCAACAAAGCAAAAAAGTGGTTATTTGAAAAAATAAGGAAGACTGATGGAACCCTAGCCAGAATGACCAAGAAAAAAGTCCAAATAAACACAACCATAAATGCAAAATATCAAGTCACAACTGACCCCAAAGAAATACAAAAGATGATCAGAGATTGCACACCTATCTGGAAACAAACTTGATAACCTAAATGAAATGGAGGACTTTCTGAAATCACACAACCTCCCAAGTTTGAAACAAGAAGACATTGAGACACAAATAGACCAACAACAACCCAAGAAATAGACTCCATCCTAAGAAATCCACCTAAAAAAAGAAAAAACCTGCACCAGACAGCTTTCCAGCGGAGTTCTACTAAACAACCAAGAAGGAGAAGATACCAAATCTATTGAAAGTATTCCAGGCAATTGAGAAATATGGAATTCTCCTCAAATCATTTTATGAAGCTAACATCACACTGATCCTGAAACTGTGTAAAGATCCAACAAAAAAGAGAACTATAGGTCAATATCCCTAATAAACATAGATACAAAAATTCTAAACAAGATTCTAGTAAACCAGATCCAACAACACATCTCAAAATTCATCCACCATGACCAAGTAGACTTTATGCCTAGGATACAGAGTTGGTTCAACATACACAAGACCATAAATATAATTAAATATATCAACAGATGTAAAAACAAGAGCCACATGATTATATCATTTGATGCAGAAAAAGCTTTTGATAAAACCCAGCATCTCTTCTTAATGAAAACCCTCAAACACCTGGGCATAGAAGGAACGTACCACAAGAAACCCACATCCACCATATTGCAAAATGGACAGAAACTGCAACTATTTCCCCTGAAAATCAGAAAAAGACAAGGTTGCCCACTCCCACCCCTTTTGTCCAACACTGTGTTGGAAGTCCTTGCTAGAGTAATTAGATAACAGAAGGAAATTAGGGGTTTACACATAGAAAAAGAGCAAGTTAAGTTATCCCTCTTTGCTAACAATATGATTCTATGCCTCAAAAACCAGAGTATCTGCCAAAAACCTGCTTTCAATGATAAAGGACTTCAACAAAGTCTCAGGGCACAAAATAAATGTTCAAAAGGTGGTTGCTTTCTTATATACCAACACCAAGCAGAGAACCAAATGAAAAACACAGTCCCATTCAAAATAGCCACATAAAAAATGAAATACCTTGACATCTTCCTAACCAGAGAAGTGAAAGACCTTTACAAAGAGAATTACAAAATACTGCACACAAAAAAATCCAAGAAGATTCAAACAAATGGAAAAATATTCCATGCTCATGGATTGGAAAAATCAACATTGTTAAGAAGTTCATTACACCAGAGGCAATCTACAGATTCAACTCAATACCCATTAAATTACTAACGTCATTCTTCTCAGACCTGGAAATGGCAATACAGAAATTCATATGGAAACATAAACAACCAAGAATAGCCAAAACAATCCTCAGTGAAAGAAATAAAGTGGGAGGCATTATACTTTCAGATTTCAAGCTTTACTATAAGGCTACAATAATCAAAACAGCCTGGTATTGGCACAATAGGGATATAGACCAATGGAAAAGAATAGAAATTCTGGAAGCAAATCTTCAATTTCTCAACCAACTCATCTCTGACAAAGCCTCCACCAACAATCACTGGGGAGAGGAGAACCTATTCAGTAAATGGTGCTGGGAAACTGACTGATCACATACAGAAAATTGAAATAGGACACCTATCTAACACCATCCACTAAAATCAGCTCTAAATGGATCAAAGGCCTAAATATAAAACCTCAGACCACAAGAACCTTAGAAAATGCAGAAGACACCCTTATAGAAATTGGAACTAGCAACCTATTCCTGATCAAAACCACAAGTGCCCGTGCCATGAGAGATAAGACAGACAAGTGGGACCTCATCAAACTGTAAAGTTTCTACAAAGCAAAAGAAACCATCCAAAGAACTAGGAGACAGCCCACAGAATGGGAAAAAATATTTGCCAATTGTATATCTAGAAGGCCTAACATCCAGAATCTACAAAGAACTCAAATGTGCCAAAAGAAGAAAACAAACAGTCCCATTAATAAGAGGACAAACAACAATAATAAATGAACATAAACCCAAATAAAAAGCACAATCCCATTCACAGTAGCCAGAAAAAAAAGTCAAATACCTTGGCATCTTCCTAACCAGAGATGTGAAAGACCATTACAAAGAAAACTACAAAACACCGCTCAAAGAAATCAAAGATGATGCAAACAAATGGAAAATTATTCCATGTTCATGGAACGGAAAACCAACATTGTTAAGATGCCCATCCTACCCAAGGCAATCTACAGATTTAACGCAATACCCATTTAATTACTAGCAGCATTCTTCTCAGACTTGTAAATGACAATACAGAAATTCATATGGAAATATAAATGACCACAAATCGCCAAAATAATCCTCAACAAAAGAACAAAGCGGGAGGTATCACACTCCCAGACTTTAAACTTTATTATAAAGCTACAATAATCAAAACAGCCTGGTATCGGTACAAGAGCAGACATATAGACCAATGGAACAGGATAGAGATTCCAGAAGAAAAACCTCAATTTCTTAACCAACTCATCTTTGACAAAGCCTCCGCCACCAACCACTGAGGAGAGGAGAACATATTCAGTAAATGGTGTCAGGGAAACTGGCTGATCACATGCAGAAGATTAAACTAGACTCCTACCTATCACCATATACAAAAATCAACTCTAAATGAATCAAAGACCTAAATGTAAAACCTCAAACTATAAGAACCTTAGAAAATGCAGGAGACACCCTGACAACCAATTTTTTATCTAAACACCAAGTGCCCACACCATAAGAGATAAGATAGACTAGTGGGACCTCATCAAACAGACAAGCTTCTGCAAAGCCAAAGAAACCATCAAGAGAGCAAGGAGACAGCCCACAGACTGAGAAAAATATTTGCCAACTGTATCTCTGACAAAGGCCTAACATCCAGGATCTACAGGGAACTCAAACGTGCCAAAAAGAAAAGACCAAAGCCCCATTACAAAGTGGGCAAAAAATACGAATAGACAATTCTCAAAAGAAGACATATGAGCAATCAACAGATACATGAAAAAATGCTCAGCCTCACTAGTCATTAAAGAAATGCAAATTAAAACTACACTGAGATACCACCTAACTCCAGTCAGGATGGTTATCATCAATACTGAAAAACCAACAGATGCTTGAGAGGATGTAGTGAAATGGGAACACTTCTACACTGTTGGTGGGGTTGTTAACTAATACAGCTTCTGTGGAAAACAGTGTGGCGATTCCTAGAAGATCAAAAAAATCAACCCTCCATATGACCCTGCAATCCTCCTACTGGGAATATACCCGGAAGAACTCAAATCACTCTGTAAAAAAGATACCTGCACATGGATGTTTATCACAGTGTTGTTCACAGTAGCAGGAATATGAAACCAACCATGCTGCCCATCAAAAGAGAACTGGATAAAACAAATGTGGTACATATACACGATGGAATATGACACAGCCATAAAGAACAAAATCATGAACTTCACAGCAGCCTGGATGAACCTAGAGTCTATAATATTGAGTGATCTTTCACAGAAATAAAGAACTGAGTATCACATGTGTTCATTCATAAGTGTACCTTGAACAATTACCAAAATACTATAAGAAAAGAATTGGTAGTAGCAGGAAACTGCCGGTAGGAAAGCAGGGAAGCGGGATTGGCAGTAGTGGCAATCTGCTTGGGAGAGGAGGGCATACTCTGTCAACAAGGGTGCTTGCAGAATGAACATTTGTATACCTAACCCTGAATTGTACCCCACATCTTTAAAATTAAAAAAATTAAGTTTTTTAAAAAGTGGGCAAAAGACATGAACAGACACTTCTCAAAAGATATATGTGGAGTCAACAGACACATGAAAAGGTGCTTAACCTTACTAATCATCAGAGAACTGCAAATCAAACCATATTGGGATGCCACCTAAACCCAGTAAGAATGACCATCATTAATAAAAGCAAACAACAGATGCTGGCAAGGATGTGGAGAAAAACGAGCGTTTCTACACTGCTGATGAGAATGCAATCTCTTTGTCAAACAGTGTGGTGGCTTCTTAAAGAACTAGACATTGACCTTCCATATGGCCCAGCACTCCCCCTAATGGAAATATAGCCAGAGGAACTCAAATCATTCAGCAAAAATAATAACCTACATACACATATTTACTGAAGCACTATTCACAATAGCAAAAACATGGAACCAATTGCATTGCCCTTTGAAACTGGGCCGAATTTTTTTAAAAATATGGTACATATGCACAATGAAATATTGTGCAGCCATAAAGAAGGACAAAATTATGGACTTTTCAGCAACTTGGATGGATTTAGAGTCTATCATACTCAGTCATCTATCACAGAAACAAAGAACAGAGTACCACATGTTCTCACTCATAAGCGGACCCTGAATATTTACCATAATACTATAAAAAAGGGATTGGTAGTAGTGGGATACTGCCAGCATGGTGGGGGGGACACAACATCAGTAAGGGTACCTGGTCTCAAACCAGGCAAAATGAGACCAAAGGGAGGCCCAAACTTTACCTGTACAATGTCTACTTGTATACTTAAGCCTGAATTGCACCCCACATCTTTAAAAAAAAAGTGTGTACAAAGGGGAAGGAGGGATGAAGAGAAGTTTGTTAAGGGGTTCAAAAATACAGTTGGATAGAAAAAATAATTTTTAGTATTTGATAGTACAGAAAGGAAATGATAGCAAAAAATAATGTATTGCACATTTCAAAATAGCTAGAACTACAATGTTTCCAATACACACACACACACACACACACACACACACACACACACACACACACACACACACGAATAAACATTTGAGGTGACGGATATTCCAATTCCCAGATTTTATCATTACACATTGTACACAGATATCAAAATATCACATCTACTCCAAAAATGTGCAATTGTTATATATTAATTTTAAAATGATGCCAAAGAGGCAATTAAAAAGGAAGAAGCTATTACAACTAAGTGTAACAACTGTCATAAACAATAGTAATTTCCTTAATTTCTAGTAACTTCTAGAATTTCAGTGATTTTCAAGAAGCTAGTGCAATCCAATCCACTGGTGGGTTTCAAAAGTACATTTTTAGAATAAACTTTTTAAGTAATAAAATTTTTCCTGCACAAAAGTAGAGAGAATAATATATTAAGTCCTGTATGCCCATCCCTCACATTTAAGAACTAACAACATTTTGTGTTTTCTCACTTTTGCTTTTAAAATGAAAAAAAGATAGTTAAAAGAATTAAAATAGACCAGATTAGAATAGGATGGGCTAGAAAATATGAGGGTGTATTACACTATGATTATTGCACATAATAAAAGAATTAAATCAGCCGGGCGTGGTAGCGCATGCCTGTAGTTCCAGCTACTTTGAAGGCTGAGGCGGAAGGATCACAGGAGCCCAGCAGGTCGAGGCTGCGGTGGCCGGGAGCAGCCACTGCACTCCAGTCTGGGCGCCAGAGTGAGACTCCAACTCAAAAAAAAATAAAAGAAAAATAAAAAAATAAAAGAATTATTCAGCTGGGCATGGTGGCTCAAGCCTGTAATCCCAGCACTTTGGGAGGCTGAGGCGAGAGGATTGTCTGAGCTCACAGGTTTGAGACCAGCCTGGGCAACATGGGGAGACCTCGTATCTACAATAAATCAAAAATGAACTGGGTGTGGTAGCGTGCACCTGTGGTTCCAGCTACTTGGAAGGCTGGGATGGAAGGATTGCCGGAGCCCAGCAGGTCAAAACTGGGGTTTGCCAGGAACATGTCACTGCATTCCAGCCCGGGCAACAGAGTGGGACCCCGACTCAAAAAAAAAAAAGAGTATTATTCTATTAAAAATGAAAACATATATTAGGTCTTTATTATGTGCAGTATTATAGAATACATGACTACACTTGATCTTTCTGGAAAATTCACATCCAAAGCAACCTCCAATCCCTCTTGTTCAGTAGCTGAATGCTCTTTCCACTACACTTGCTACAGGTACTGTCTAAACTAAAAAAACAGGTCTTATTTCTTGGCATTTAAAGCATTGCCTGAGAGAATAAAAGTAAAATCCCTATCCCTTTGGGTCTCTCTTCTTTAAACATTAAGCAGGCTTCTCAGGGCATTCTCTCAAAAAATTCCAGGTCATTAGGAACCTACCTATAAGCCTTTTTGCTGGCTGCTCTAACTCGTCTTTCCAAATCATAGTCTACTGGATCCTCTTTCAAAGGAAAAGACAGGCTAGGTTTTTAGTTATAAACAATGGCAAGAAATATGCACTGGTGTCTCTCTGGAGAAAAAGAAGAGAGCAGACAGTGTGGTGGAAGGAACGGGATCATGATACCAAAAACCCATATTTATTACAACAAACTTCACGAATACATGATGTTGTCTTTAGGCGGAGGAAAAAGAGGAATGGGAGAGATTGTACCTGTCTTTCTTTCTCTGAAGCTCTTCATTCTGGGCCTGACACAGGTCAGTGTGAAAGGTAAATAAATCTTGACTGGTGGGTGGAGGCACGTATGTTTTATCAGTTTTCAAATCCTTAAAGCAGGGCGTTCTGAAGGCAAAGTTTGTTCTGCAACAGCGGTCCACAGCAGGGTTGATAGTTCGATTTAAATTTACCCCACATAGTTCTCCAAGAGCTGAATCCACCTGTGCCAATGAGAGTCACAATTCAAATATGATTTTAAAACTTGAACCAACTTTTGAAAAATATGGTTAAATGAATAGCTAGACTGTTTGAAGCTCACTGTTAACCTTACTCAGGAAAACACACGCACTCATAACATATCACTATGTACAAAGAAAAGTAGACGCTGGGGTCCTAATGGCATTATAACCAAAATCCACATCATAGCAATTTAGATGCCTACAGGTGAACTTCTCAGTAACATACACAAACTTTTGATTGTCAGCAGAGAGCTGAAAATAACCAATTAAAAGTGATGATTTAACACTGTGGTCCTTGGGTTTATTCTTTTCCTTGGAGGTCCCCCAAGATGCCCCCCATCCCAACCCTAAAGAGAACACTCAACGCCCGATTGCTAGAAAAAGCAATTTTCTTGTTGAACTTTCCCCCTTAGGGAAAGAGGGAAAACTTGTAACATTAAACTATAAAGTTTCCTATAGCATTTTGAAATGATATTGTGATTCTAAATTATTTTCTCTAACAAATCACTTCTAATATAAATAAGAAAGATAATTTAGAGAACATTCCCCAAAATATTTACGACATTCTCTTTTACTTCTTAATGTTTTCACAAAACGGGCCAAAAGAAAAACTTGACATTCCTTGCATGGCATTGTTGAAGACAATAAAGAGAGGAAGGCAGATAATCACTATAAATCAATGTATGCAAATATCCCTTTTTAAAAGAATAGTTAGGAATTCAGACCATGCTCACCAAATTATCAACACAAGCAAACTCTCCACTTTGTGTGCAGCAGGTAGTCAAAGCCATCACCATTCTCTTGGCAAGAAACATCAGTTCTTCAGTGGATAGTTGGGGGGCTATCTTTGTGAGACTCATTAGGTAGCTGGAAGAACATTTGTCTGATTGGTTCTGAACAAAAGCAGGTTATCCATTTCCCCTTGCATAAGTACTGAAACCTAGAACCTTCAAGGCTAGAAACAACTGACATTAAGTGCAATAGGAACCTCCGCTATCTTATAAAATTGTAGAGAAATATCTCTTTACTCTGTTTTCTCCTGCACCCAGCTTCCTGGATCTATCTTAGCTTCCTTTCAAATTCCATGGTTATCACAGAAACTCTTAAATTTGCCTGTCCTGTCTTATCTGTAAGTTTAGGAGCTCCTTGATGGCAAATACCTCGGCTAATATATAAAATCCTGCTTGAAATCCTTTGCATAGTTGGTAAATATTTTAAAGGGAGAATGTAATAGATACATGTTGAGAAAGGACAATCTGAGATGAGGGAAACTAAGATCTTTAATGAACTGAGTTTGAAAGCTCACCTAACAATTAATTGTACAAACACTAAAATCAAATCTTTTTTTTTTAACATATAAAGCTGGAATTATTAAGAGGACAGGAAAGCTCCCACAGTGGGAGGGGACCCAAGGGGACTGCTCAAAATCAAACTTTTAAATTGCATTTTGATTTGTTTGAAGATGTTTAGTTTCAACAAATAATATGTTAGCACAATTAAGAAAACCTTAATATTATTCATGAATGCTTATAAGAGAACTAAAAAAGTAAATATTGAAGTGTTAAGCAAACCCAAAGCTATTTCTGTAAGTTCAGTTAAGATGAGCTAAAATCCTCGGCAAACCATCTCTTCCCGAAGAAACTGTAACAACTTGAAATTTGCTCTGTCCACTTTCAGATGGGACAGATCCAGGATTGTTGGGTTAGGTGTGAGAAAACCAAGTTCAAAAAGAAACTAAGGCATTAGAGAATCAATTTGTCCAGAAACCTGTTTCTTTCATTTCTAGTCTCATTTCCAGTAAAAGATTAATGTGACACCTCAATGTGTATTCTTGGCTATTTTTAAAATTTCTTTTCCCAGAGTTTAAGAATTGGCCATAACTGAATGACCTGAGCTAACTTTTTAACACTTTGAGTGGTTCTTTATTTTATCCTGATAACAAGGGTTAGCCGACTTGAACAAACAACCTACTGATATTTCAAGCCATCTTTCCCTAGATTCCGGAAACGTTTACATTCTTGTTGTACCATCTTGAGGCTTTTCTCGGTTGTCTCATTGAATTTGTCTTCCTGAAAAAGAACAATCATGGTTACAAACATTTTATTGAAAATTTAATCATAAGCTTGATATCAACTTGTCAAATAGTTTTTTTATTTATATAATATTTTCAAACTCTTCCTATTTTTTTTCATATTTTTGTATATGTGTGCAATAATTTGAATTTTGTCAGTTATAGAAATTTTTGTTAAATTTGAAAGTCCACTATCATTTTGTTCATTTTTTAGAGCCTTTCAATTTACAAAGTGGAATTTAAATCTTGCATTGACAATAATCACATTCAATTCTCTCTTTGAAATAGCCAGAGTTGTTAGCTCCATTTTTAAGGAAACTTGTCTTGTGAAATTAAGTGACCTGCCCAGAATAACCCAGCTCGTAAGTATTGCTGCATAATGGTTTGTATCATGGTTGTCTTTATTTTATTTATTTTTCATTATTTGGATTTGGAACTGAAAACCTTCAATAGCTGTCTTTAACTATCTGATGGACTTTGTCTCATATAGCATAAAATTAGACATCTACTAAGTGGCCACCAGAGAGAGAACTAAAAACCAATGGATGGATGCTGTGGGACAAATTGTATTTCCATGTAAAAAGGGAATTTTTTTTGCACTATGTTTATTTAAAAATGGGAAACAAACAGCTTTCTTAGGTGCAGTGACAGAGTAGGAATGAAGGTCTTCAGACACCATTGCTCAAAGTCGAATGGGCATAAACTGATTTTTATAGCAAGCAGAAGAAAATATGGAGAGCAGTGGCACAGTCATGGCTCACTACTTGCAACTCCTGGGCTCAAGCAATCTTTTCACTTCAGCCTCCAAGTATCTGGGACTACAGGCGCCCACCACCATGCCCAGCTTATTTTTTGATTTTTTTGTAGTAACGACATCTTGCTGTGTTGCCCAGGCTGGTCTTGAGTTCCTAGGCTCAAGCAATCTTCCTGCCTCAGCTTCTCAAAATGCTGGGATTACAGGCATGAGCCACTGCGCCAAACTTCAGAATAAAGTGTTTAAATAAAGCAAAAGTAGCATATAAGGAATGGGAAACCAAAAATGTCAATTTCTACAATATATAAGGAATACATATGAATTGACGTGAAAAACACTAATTTCAGTGGGAAAATGAACAAATTATCATAGAAGAGTTATAAATGTAATAGCTAGAATCATATGGGAAAAGTTTAACATTGTTTAAAAATCAAATAAATGTTGTTTATATCATAGGCACTGTTATTGCATACAAATCTAGCAAAGTTAATTTCCATGTGCAATATTGGTAAAAATGAAGTTGAAATGAGCATTTTCAAGCACTGTTGTGGAATTAAACACTGGCAAAAACTTTCTGGAAGGTAACTTGGCAGTTTGTGTCAAATTTTTTTTAAGTCCACACATTTTCACCCAATAATGTATCTTCTGTTAATCTCTCCTAAGATAATAGTCATCTGTATTAATAAAGATAAATGGAATGAGATACTCATCTCAGGGTCACTTACAGAACAACTTAAATAAACATTCAAATGTCTGACACACAGTAGGAGAGCAGTTAAATAAATTACTTTATGATGGGATGCCATCAATTAAAAAGAAGTATATTTTGAAGCCTGTTTAAGGACATAAGGAGTTTCCTTTACTGACAACAGGAAGAGTCAAGGAATAGTCTCCCGGAGCCTCTGGAGGGAACACAGTCCTTCTGATATCTTGAACTTCACCTCCAAGACTCATTTCAGACCTCTAGCCTCCTGTCAGAAAATGCATTTTCACTGTTGTAAGCCACATAGTTTGTGGTAATAACAGGAAACTAATGGAGCACATTTATAACAACAACAAACAGAAAGTTTTCTATGATACCAAATATAAAACAGGCCCAAAAAGTTTCTGAGAATTATGATGGTCATATGTTTAAACACACACACACACATATATGCATACATGTATGGAAAAGATTTTTTAAATGTTAATTATAACTATTTCTTGGTGGTAGAATCAGAAAGGGTTTTTTTTTGGTAACTTTTGATACTTTCCTTGTCATTTACAATAATCATTTATTACTCTTACAATAATAAAAAATCCAATATAACTCAATAAAATACAGAGTATGTAAATAAAAATGTAAATATTTAGTGGGAAGAGTTTTTTTAATCAACACACCAGATTAGTAGTCAAAAACATTATACATATGCCAAATTGATGAAATTGGCCTTTCCAGTGATATCTTACACTGAATTTGAAGCAGACGTAGATCGGTCAATCACATTTTCCACCCCTACACTGGAGTAAAACTTTTACGTTAATTTTTTAAGTGTTTTTTTTCCTGTTATTTTTTAAAATTTTCTGAACCTACAATGATGAAACCTACCGCATGACGGTAACAATCTGGAGGGTTTTCTGTTTTGCAGCAATTTTGCAGAAGATCCTTGTATACATTAGTAATTCTTAAAAGTTGTGGTATAGACAGGTCTGAATGTCTCCTTGAGTATTCATAAGTAAACCTGTGATGTGTAGAATATTTTGTATATTAAAACGTAGAGAAAGAGCACAACCCCAAATGTCTTCTAATCTGGTCTTCTAATACTGACTCTACTTTCAAATGCTAAGTTTCTCCTTAGAGAGTGATCAGAGAGTGATTTCAGAAGACATTTTGACTGTAGAAGATCATTTCACATAAGTTTTTTTCTACAGTACATTTTAGACTAACAATGTTTTGCTTGGGGGAATAAAATTACTGGAGTTATTTAGAGTTAATTATTAGAATGTTTAATCATAATGCACTGGGCCCCAAGTACTTTAGAAAATACTTATTGAGTCTAATTTTGTTGGAAAATGCATTCAGATTTCAACCTGGGATGCTGGAAATATGACTTCACTCCCAGCGCTGTGAGTGAAGAGGTGAGGGACAGCCTTTGCCCATTATTCCATCCTGTTTCTTACCAAATGTGGGAATGTTTACCCCTTCTGTCCTAAATCACTGGCAGTGGTTTCCATCCGCTCAGTTAAAAGCTTGAAGGACATAGGTAGGTGTGATTTGAGAAGAAGCAAAAAAGAGAAGGAACAAGGCTAACATTTATTAAGGCCTTAGTAGGTGCTAGACACTGGAGCAAGCTCTGGGCATAAGCGATAGAGATAACTTCCCGGTCAATAAACCCCTTCTCATTAGGTTTCACTTCGTCCTCAAGATTAGTACTATTTTACGACTGAGGAACCTAAGACACAGGCTGGTTGAGCACCCTGTTATTAATGGAAGACATAAAGTTTGATCCTAAGTCAATTCATTTTTATACCAAACTGACTCTCTTCTCAAGAGAAAAATACCTCAGCTGAGCTATTTACAGTCTTCTTCATAAGATAATCTCATCTATTCATTCACAATAATTTAAGATCTTCCATGTTTTGTGAAAGCAGTATCTCCTAAGTTTTTCATGACCAGGCAACTCCTTTCTTTCTCCTCCCTTTTTTTTCCCAGTCTTTTACCCTCTTGATTAATCTTGCCTTTCCTGAGACAATCTCTCCAACTTGCCATCTGCCTTCCTAGTTCATTTGAGGGATATAGCCCCATACCCTGGGGCCATGGTACTTAACCTTCAGAAAATCAGGGCTCCTCTTCATATTTGACATCAACCGTGGACTTCTTCCCGGAGGAAAAAACACACCTAAACGCACTTCAAAATGCTACAGACAAAAACTCCTGAAAGCCTACTGTAGGCTGGGGTATCCATTGAAGTCTTGCCTCATATGTCCCCATCCAGAAAGACTGTACCTTAGGACTCCATTCTGAACCAGCATGTTTACTATGACTCTACCATGTCTCTCCATGCTTCAGACACCATCTGTGTTGTAATGGTAATGATGATGACGATAACAATGCCTTCCATTTATTGAACACATGTGTCAAGTACTATCTATCATTTTGTATAATTTAATTTTTTGTAATATCTGCAACTCATGAGAAGTTATATAGCACAGTGGTTATAGGACTAGGAGTCTGGAACTGCACCACTTGCATTTGAATCCTGGCTGTACCCCATATTAGCTGTGTGACTTTAAGACAAGTTACAAGTTACTCTCTGTACCTGTTGTGTCATCTTCAAAATAAGGATCATGAAGGTATTACCATCTCAGAGGGCTATCTTAAAAATTTAATGGTTAGGAGATATGAAATACTTTAAATATAGTAAGTAGTCCATAAACATTAATTGTTATTAGATCCTGTATCTTTAAGCCAGACTTTCTTCCAGATCCCCAGGTTCACATCTAGAATTATCTCCTGATCATTCCAATTAGTTACTCTACCAGCACCTTAAAGCCAATGTGCTCAGACCTGAACATACTATCCTTCCACCAAACCTGCTTTTTCACTCATATTTCTCATCTCATTGAGTGGGAAAATTACCCACCAGGACATCTAAACTCTAACCTGGGATTTATTCCAGATGAAAGTTCTAAAAAATAAAAGTGATTTTGTCCTTCCTTATTCTTCAGTGAAAAACCATTCACTGGTACCCCATTGCTAGCACACCTGTGTATTCTGGCCCCACCTACCTCTCACTATCCTGGCCTCTTGCTACAAATGCACAGTCATACATATACCAAATGGTTTTATGCCTTCATCTATGCTCTGTCCTCTATCTAGATTACTGGAGTTGCTTCAAGTACCACCTCCCTGTCAAGCCATTTCAGGGTCCTCATGTACCATCGACCACTTCTTCTTCTGCCCCTCACAATCCCTACAACATAGTACTAGCAGAAATAAAAGAACATTTTTTGCACTTATTTATAGGTCTGTCTCTTCTCACTTTACACTACCTATGAATGAAGGCTTCCTGGATGTAAAACCCAATCAAGTCCCTAGATTATATTTCTTTTTTTTTTTCTTTTTTCTTTTTTTTTTTTAGTTGGAGTCTCACTCTGTCGCCCAGACTGGAGTGCAGTGGCCGCTCCCGGCCACCACAGCCTCGAACTGCTGGGCTCCGGTGATCCTTCCACCTCAGTCTTCCAAGTAGGTGGAACTACAGGCGCGCGCTACCACGCCCGGCTATTTTTTTTTTTTTTTTTTTTAATTGTAGAGATGAATTCTTGCCAAGTTGCCCAGGCGGATCTCGAACCCACGGGCTAAGGTAATCCACTTACCTCAGCCTCCCAAAGCACAGGATTACAGGCTGAGCCACCGAGCCCAGCAGATTATATTTCATTACCCATAAACTTTAAGTGAATAAATATTCTCACACAAATTTTAGATGCAACATAACAAAGCACAGAAAGGTCTGTTTGACTCAATGACACAACCAGGACTCAAATCTAGTCCTTGTGGTTCCACATCCACAAGTCTCCCCTTAAACAGTGTGGGGTGGCAAAGTACACTCATAAGTGAAGGAAGCCTATAACTCTTCAGGCTAGGCCTCCTGAGATCAAACCTTACTCTATCATTGTTTAGCTGTGAATCTTGAACAAGTCGCTTCATTGTACCTCAGTTTACTCATCTGAAAAACTGGGAGAGAGTGTACTTATTTTACGTGATGAGTATGAGTACTGAAATAGATCATCTGCATAAAGTATTTAGCCCAGTGCCTGGTATATATCAAGTACTCAATAAATGCTAGCCAGCACTTTAACAACACAGTTGCTTTTTCTTAAAATTATGTGAAAACACTATAGTCTATAGCCATGATTTTTAGAAATTATATGAAACCCAGTGAAATAAATGGTTCCATATTTTTCTATCTAACTTGGTTAACATAGGTCATATCTTAAAAGTTTCTCTCTGTTTTTCTTGTAAATTTTAATGAAGAGTTATATTACTCAGTAAAGAAGTTGTCTGGGTCAGTATCTCGTTCTTGACACACATTTTTGCTGTCAGTAAATTTTGCTTCTCTTAGAGATAAATCCTTTGTTCTATCCTCTTTACTTGTGTTCATTATGCATTCATCGCGCTCTAGAGGTTTCTTTTCACAACACTCTTTGATTTTGCTGGAGTTGGAAACTGGTTTTGAACAAAGATGGCTCATAAACTTGTTCTGTACCAAATAAGAATGAGAAATTATTTTATTTTTAAAGTTTCTTCAGGGCTAGGTTTTCTTTCACAATGGAATGTCAACATGCAAAACAAGTCATGAATACTAACATACAGAATTACTTAATCAGTTAATTTGATAATTAATATTTATCTAAATTTTGTATTCATTTAATATATATGAAATTTTATATTAATGCTAACTTTACTTCTCAGGAGTTAAGATAATATAATTATGAAAATAAACTGTATTATAAATTCATATTTGTTGCTAAGTTATTAATCTTTTTTTTTTTTAGTTGGAGTTACTCACAGCCACCCCAGCATCAACCCGCTGGGCTTTGGTGATCCTTCTGTCTCAGCCTTCCAAGTAGCCAGTTCTACAGGTCCACACTGCCACGACCAGTTAATTTTTTATTTATTGTAGAGACGAGGTCTCGCCAAGTTGCTCGGGTTGGTCTCGAATACTCAGACTCGGGCAATTCACTCACCTCGGCCTTCCAAAGTGCTGGGATTACAGACTGAGCCACCAAGCCCAGACAAGTATTAATCTTTTAAATACTTTACTCCTACTCTTCTGATATATTCAGCAGTCCCCAACCTTTTTTGGGCATCAGGAATCAGTTTAGTGGAAGACCAGTTTTTCCACGGATCTGGGGGCTGGAGGATGTGCAGTCAGACCTCACTGCTAATGTTAACCTGTATTTGCAGTCACTCCCCAGTGCTAGCATTGCTACTTCAGCTACACCTCAGATCTTCAGGCATTAAATGTTCATAAGGAGCATGCAACCAAGACCCCTTGCATGCGCAGTTCACAACAGGGTTCTTGCTCCTGTGAGACTCTAATACCACCTCTGATCTGACAGATGGCAGAGCTCAGGTGATAATGTGAGCAATGGGGAGCAGCTGTAAATACAGATGAAGCTTCCCTGCTTACCACTGCTCACCTCCTGCTGGGCAGCCCGGTTCCTAATAGGTCATGGACCAGTGAACATATTAGCAGCTTATATCTAAATGTTGTTTGTTCATTTGTGTTTACATAAGAATTAACCTGTGCTTTCTTTTTTTTTTTTTTTTTTTTTTTTGAGTTGGAGTCTCACTCTGTCACCCAAACTGGGAGTGCA
>NW_007231786.1:136469-162682 GCF_000164805.1 Carlito syrichta | reverse complement strand
CAGCCTCGACCTGCTGGGCTCCGGCAATCCTTCCGCCTCAGCCTTCCAAGTAGCTGGAATTACAGGCATGCGCTACTATGCCCGGCTGATTTTTTTTGATTTATTGTAGAGATGAGGTCTCACCAAGTTGCCCAGGCGGGTCTCGAACCCGTGGGCTAATAGAATCCACTCACCTTGGCCTCCCAAAGTGATGGGATTACAGGCTGAGCCACCGAGCCCGGCCTAACCTGTGTTTTCAGTGGAGGCCACCAAACATGTTACTGTAATATCTGTGATCTGGGTCTTTTGTGGCCTGAAAGTACATTGCCAAGCACATAGCAAAAACTCAGTAAGTAAGTGAAATAATGGTAAGTGAATGAATCACTATAGCAACTGCCATATGACGATTTCTCAAACATAAGAAGCTATTCTATTCATGGTATCATTTTACTATGGCTATCACCTATTTGAAGCTTTGAAGTATCAAATCATGTACAAAGTACAAAGCCTTTCTCTGTTCCCTACTCCTACCCTTCAACTCAATTCTTACCTTAACATAAAGTTCGAGAATTAGGGAGAGTTTGAGAATTTTAAAAAACTGATATGGCCCCTGGTCCCCTTTCCAGATGCTCCAGAATGAACCTGCCAATTCCTCCCACTCTCTATTCCAGCTTCACTTGAACTGTGTTGCGTTCCATCAACACACTAGGCTATTTCAAGGCTTCATGACTTACTCAAGTTGTTCCCCCTGACTGGAATCTCCTGGTGAACACTGAGGGTAAGAAATGGGATAAGGCTCAGGGTTGAGGTAAAAAATGGAGTGGGAGTTGGCACCATGTTTCCGATAAACCACACAGAAGTAGGGTGCAAAGCTCTGAAAACATTCACCTCTCACCTAAGGCCTTTGTTGTTCTAGGCAACACAGTGCTTATTATCTGAGAATTTACTTCTATTTTCTAGTTTGAGGTAAAATATAATCCTTTGGTCTCAGCTCCAAACTTCACAGAAAATCTACAATTTTATCCTAATAAGGTAAATTATATTTTACAGAAACAATCAAACAATACAAAAATAAATTTCAAGTGAGATTGCTTTCATTGGGGTACAATTAGGGACAAAATAACTCTTCAGCATATCTGTTGTTCACTGTAAGCCTAAAATAGTTAAGCTAATTAAAAGTCACTAACATAAAATAAACCCTAACGGCTAAAAGGAAGTCAGTTTTTTTATGTTTTGTGGGGAGGTGGAGAGGATGAGTGGTTTGTTGTTATTTTTAGAGACGGTCTCATTCTGTCACCCAGGCTGGAGTCTAGTGGTATGACCATAGCTCCTTGTAACCTTGAACTCCTGGGCTCAAGCTATCCTCCTGCCGCAAACTCCTGAGCAGCTGATACTACAAGTACATACCACCACACCCAGCAAAGTTTTTTTTTTTTTTTAATGTTTTTTTAGAGACAGGATCTCCCTATGCTGCCCAGGCTTGTCTCAGATCCTGCCCTCTGGCAATCCTTCCACCTCAGCTTCCTGAGTAACTGGGATTACAGGAACAAGTCATGATTATTCTTAATTTAAAAAATTATAGCCGGGCTCGGTGGCTCAGCCTGTAATTCCACACTTTGGGCAGCCGAGATGAGTATATTGCCTGAGCCCACGGGTTCAAGACCCGCCTAGGCAACTTGGTGCGACCTCATCTCTACAACAAATCAAAAAATTAGCTGGGCGTGGGAGCGCGCGCCTGTAGTTCCAGCTACTTGGAAGGCTGAGGCGGAAGGATCGCTGGAGCCCAGCAGGTCGAGGTTGCGGTGGCCGGGAGCGGCCACTGCACTCCAGTCTGGGCGACAGAGTGAGACTCCAACTCAAAAAAATATATATTACCTTTGAGTGCATAAAGAATTTAAACTATGCCAAAAATATATCTACCATATATTTTCTCTAGAGAATTACTCTAAATGTTCCCAGAGGCTGGGAGTGAGGGAATTGGGAAGATGTTGGTCAAAGGATACAAAATATCAGTTATATAGAGGGAGTAAGTTCAAGACATCTATTTTATACTGTGGTGGCTTTAGTTAATACCAACTGAGTACTTAAAAATTGCTAAGATTTGAAGTGTTCTCACCACAAAAAATATGGTTATGCGTATGTTAAAATAGCTTGATTTAGACATCCTAAAATGTGTGTATGTATACATAATGTGCATCATAAGAATACACAACTTTTAATTGTCAGTTAAAAAAGAAAAAAATGGAGGGAGGGTGGGAAGGAGAGAGGGAGGGAGAAGAAAGAAATTATTATTATTCTTTTAATGTATATATTACATTTACTTTCTCCATTCATACATTGTTGGACACTTAGATGGATTCCACATCTTTGCTACTGTGCATAGTGTTGCACAACATAAACAGGGGAGTGAAGACAAGCCTTTGGTACATTGAGTTATTTTTCTTTGGATAAATACCTAGTAGTGGAATTGCTGGGCCATATAGTAGCCCTGCTTTTAGTTTTTTGAGAAATCTCTCTACTGTTTTCCATAATGGCTCTTCTAACTTCCATTTCTACCAGCAGTCTATGAGTCCACTAAGACGTCTAACATGATATCTCATTGTAGTTTGATTTATGTTACCTTGATGTTTAGTGATGTTGTACATTTTTTTCGTATACCTGTTGGCCATTTGTATATCTTCTTTTGAGAAACATCTGTTCATGTCCTTTGCACATTATTATTTTTATTTATTTTTTATGTACAGTTTTCTTCTTTTTTAACATATTTTTTATTTTAAAATTGTGGGGTACAGTTAAGGGTTAGGTATACAAATATGTATTGTGCAGGTACCCTTGTTGATGAGGTGTGCCCCCCCATCCCCAGACAGATATTGACTACCATTAATTCCACCTCCCTTCCCCTCCCTGCCCCCCAGTTTCCCACAACTGTCAATCCTTTTCTTATAGTATTACGATAGTTCAACCTCACTAGTCATCAAGGAGATGCAAACTAAAACTACACTGAGATACCACCTAACTCCAGTCAGAATGGCCATTATCAATAACAAAAAATAACAGATGCTGGAGAGGATGTGGTGAAAAGGGAACACTTCTACATTGTTGGTGGGAGTGTAACTAGTGCAGCCTCTATGGAAATCAGTGTGGCGATTCCTAAAAGCTCTAAGAATTGACCTTCCATATGACCCTGCAATCCCCCTACTGGGAATATACCCTGAAGAACTCAAATCACTCTATAAAAAAGATACCTGCACAGGTATGTTTATCGCAACATTGTTCACAATAGCAAGATCATGGAACCAACCATGGTGTCCATCAAAAGAGAACTGGATTTTTAAAATGTGGTACATATACAAAATGAAATATTACACAACCATAAAAAAGAACAAAATCATTAATTTCACAGCAACCTGGATGGAACTGGAGTTTATACTACTGAGTGATCTCTCACAGAAACAAAGATCTAAGTATCACATGTTCTCACTCATAAGTGGACCTTGAAAGAAATTATTTTAGATTAAAGTATCTACTTATTTGGAAAGACTATACAAAAATAGCCTGAGGGAGTTCAGAGAAAGCAGCTCTTAAAACATCAGGACTAGTCCCTGAGCTTTACAACAAATTTCTAACATCTCTCCCCTTCTGGGAATATACTCAGAGGAACTTAAATCACTCTACAAAAAAGATACCTGCACTCACATGTTTATTGAAGCACTATCTACAATTACAAAAACATGGAACTAACCAAACTGCCCCTCACAAATAGACTGGATTAAAAAAAAAATCCAGTAACAACCCAGGAAATTGACTCTGTCATAAGAAAACTACCTACAAAAAAAAAAGCCCTGGACGAACGACTTTCCAGCAAAATTCTACAAAATGTACAAAGAGGAACTGGCACCAATCCTGTTGAAAGTGTTCCAGGCAACTGAGACAGCTGGAGCTCTCTCCAAATCATTTTATGAAGTTAACATCACACTGATACCCAAACCGGATAAAGATCCAACAATAAAAGAGAACTACAGGTCAATATCTCTTATGAACAGAGATGCAAAAATCCTCAACAAGATTCTAGCAAATCGGATCCAAAAATGCATGTCAAAAATCATCCACCATGACTAAGTAGGCATCATCCCCAGGATGCAGGGCTGGTTCAACATTCACAAGACCCTAAATGTAATTAAATACATCAACATATGCAAAAACAAAAACCACATGATTATATCATTAGATGCAGAAAAAGTTTTTGATAAAATCCAGCCTCCCTTCTTCATAAAAACTCTCAAACACCTAGGTATATAAGGAACATACCTCAAAATAGTAAGTGCCAACTACAATAAACACACAGCTAGCATATTGCTAAATGGACACAAACTGGAAACATTTCCCCTGAAAACTGGAACAAACTGCCCACTCTCACCTGTCTTGTTCAACATTGTGTTGGGAGTCCTAGCTAGGGCAATTAGACAAGAGAAGGAAATCAGGGGTGTCCAAATAGGAAAAGAGGAAGCCAAGTTATCCCTCTTTGTTGATGATATGATCCTATATCTTGAAAATCCAAAAGTATCTGTCTAAAACCTCCTTGCACTGATAAAGGACTTTGGCAAAGTCTCAGGGTACAAAACAAATGTGCAAAAGACAGTTGCATTCTTATACACCAATAACAAGCAGGGAGAGAACCAAATAAAAAGTACAATCCCATTCACAATAGCCGCAAAAAAAAAAAAAAAGAAAGAAAGAAAAGAAATAGCTTGGCTTCTTCCTAACCAGAGAAATGAAATACCTTTACAATGAGAACAACAAAATACTGCTCAAAGATATTGAAGAAGACACAAACAAATGGAAAAATACTCCATGCTCATGGATAGGAAGAATCAACACTGTTAAGATGTCCATCCTACCAAAGGCAATCTACAGATTCAATGTAATACCCATTAAGTTACTAACATCATTCTTCTCAGACCTGCAAATGACAATACAGAAATTCATATGGAAACATAAATGACCACAAATAGCCATAACAATCCATAGCAAAAGAAACAAAGCAGGTGATATCACACTTCCAGACTTCAAACTTTACTATAAGGCTACAGTAATCAAAACAGCCTGGTATTGGTACAACTGGCATAGATATCAATGGAACGGGATAGAGATTCCAGAAGCAAAGTCTCAATTTCTCAATCAACTCATCTTTGACAAAGCCTCCAACAACAACCACTGGGGAGAGGAGAACCTATTCAGTAAATGGTGCTGGGAAAACTGGCTGATCACATGAAGAAGATTGAAACAGGACCCATACCTATCTTCATATACAAAAATTAACTCTAAATGGATCAAAGACCTAAATGTAAAACTTCAAACTATAAGAATCTTAGAAAATGCTGGAGACACACTTATGGAAATTGGAACTGGCAACCAATTCCTGAGCAGAGCCCTAAGTGCCCATACCATAAGAAATAAGATAGACAAGTGGGACCCCATCAAGATAACAAGCTTCTTCTAAGAAAAGGATCCATTAAGAGAGCAGGGAGACACCCCACAGAATGGGAAAAAATATTTGCCAACTATATATCTGACAAAGACCTAACATTTAGGATCTACAAGGAACTCAAATGTACCAAAAAGAAAAAAACAAACAGCCCCATTAAAAAGTGGGCAAAAGACATGAATAGACACTTCTCAAAATAATATATACAGGCAGCCAATAGACACATGAAAAGTGCTCACTCATCATCAGAGAAATGCAAATCAAAACCACATTGAGATACCACCTAATCCCAGTAAGAATGGCCATCAATAATAAAACAAACAACAGATGCTGGCAAGGATGCAGAGAAAAGGGAACGCTTCTACACTGCTGGTGGGAATGCAAACTAGCGCAGACTCTTTGGAAGACAGTTGGCGATATCTGAAAGAACTAGAAACTGACTTTCGATATGACCCAGCAATCCCCCTATTGGGAATATACCCGGAGGAACTTAAATCATTCTACAAAAAAGATAATTTCACACGCATGTTTGTTGCAGCTGTATTCACAAAGTAAAAACATGGAACCAACCATAATGCCCATCGAAGAAGACCGAATTTTTTAAATGTGGTACATATACACAGTGGAATATTACACAGCCATAAAGAAGGACAAACCATGAATTTCACAGCAACTTGGATGAATTTAGAGTCTATAATACTCAGTGATTTATCACAAAAATAAAGAACTGAGTACCATATGTTTTCACTCATAAGCAGACCCTGAACATTTACCATAATACTATAAGAAAGGGATTGGCAGTAGTGGGAAACTGCCAGGGGAGGGGAGGGCACATAACATCAATAAGGGTACCTGATCTCAAACCAGGCAAAGTAGAGACCAAAGGGAGGCCCAAACTTTATCTATATGATGACCACTTGTATGCCTACTCCTGAATTGCACTCCACATCTTTAAAATTAAATAAAGAAATAAAATCACATTAAAAAAAAGAACTTCTAGGCTGGGCACGATGGCTCACACACATAGTCCCAGCACTTTGGGAGGCTGAGGTTAGAGGATTGCCCGAGTTCATGGGTTTGAGACCAGCCTGGGAAACTTGGTGAGACCTCATCTCTACAATAAATAAATAAAAATTAGCCAGGCATGGTGGCGCATGCCTGTAGTTCCAGCTACTTAGAAGACCGAGGCTGAAGGATCACCTGAATCCAGCAGGTTGAGATTGCGGTGACTATGAGCGTGCCACTGCACTCCAGCCTGGGCAACAGAATGAGACTCCAACTCCAAAAGCAAAAACAAAAACAAAAAACAAAAACTTCTTAAATCCCTGAAAGGAAATTTACAATGTAAAAGAAAATTTCCATCTGGGCTAAATAGGCTTTCAAAAATTATAAATTCTTGAGATTTTACGTCATTCATATAAAATACAATCTACTGAGTGATCTTTAAAACTAACATGTATTTGACAGAAACCAAGGTTGTTTGGGGTTTATTTGTAACATTTTTATATTTCATTTTATGTTATTGTTTGACAATTGATTATCATTCCGATTTCACTGTGGTAATGTAGCCACACTTCAACCAATTTAGAATTTAAAATGTTGCCAAAAATCACAATTTTTACTTGGTTTTGGAGAATATTTACCATGTCACGGATGCACTGCACAACATCCCCCTCACAGCATCCATCATAGATAGAAGAAACAACTTCTACAAGGGAAGTAAGGTCCTTAAAGTTCATCTTGGGTAAGCTTTGACTGAGTGTAGCAACATTTCTGGAAACAGAATTTATAAGCCACTAAAGTAATTTAAACAGTAAGTAAAACAAGTGGGAGTTATTTGCTAATACCATATAAATAGCTCCAAAAGGCATTGAGACCCAATTACTTAAACCTTAGGCTGATATTTTGAGATACCCAGAGTTCTGGGTCTTAGGGGGGAAAAAAAAAGCCCTGAGAGATGTGCTCTTTTCCATAATTATTATAGCAAGAAACACTGTATAAGGACCACCCTTCCTATGGTGAGCCTATGGCAGGTAGAGATGATCCTTCACAGAACTCTCTTCTGATCTACTTGAAATCTCAAAATCTTTCTAAAGATACTGCTTTAGCAGCATTATTAATCGATTAAGGTGAGCACTGGCATTAAAATGTGGCCTTGCGAGTGCAGGGTTTTCTCCTCATCATTTAAGGTCAATGACAGATGGATGAGTAATGTCTAAAGCACTTAGGGGGATCTTAAAACCCTGGTTTGAAACTCCCAGACCAGTTAAGATTCCCAATGGACAAAAATGTGTCTCAGTACTAGCTCCCTTCTCTTTGGATCTATCTACCTCCCAAGTCTTCTCTCATCTCAACCTAAAGTCCTGTTTCTCCACTATCCATGTAGACTCAAACCCACCTCGAAATCCCAGGGGAACTAGGAAGAATCTTAACAAAAAGTCATCAATCATTTTTTTAAAATGGAACACAGACAAGAAAATGCAAGTGAAGGTATGCTTCATAGCTTGTATAAACTCACATAGAGTTTAAGACTTTGGGTCCAAATTTAAAATATGCCCCACAGACATTTTTTGAATAAGAAGACCATGTTTTTAAATACTGTGTGACAGGTGCTACCTGAAAAAGAAAGAAAAAAAATTCTGTTGAAACAAAAGCAAGATCTCACTATTCTCTTATTTTTTTTAATTGCATGTCAATCAAACTATTACAAAATTTGCTCAAAAACAGAAAATCCATGGATTTTTATTCTAGTAAACTTACATATCAAAAGAAATATGTATCTGTGGCACATTACAAAGGGGAGATTAGTCTTTCCAATGATTATATTGCACTTGGTAGAAAGGTGCATGGTGTCTCCCAGTAGGGCAGTATGCTGTGAGCTCGGCCAGTTCTGAGATAATTCCATTTTATTTGTAGCCACAAGAGGGCTTGTCAAAGATAAAAGATAAAATGTCATCTTTCCACCAAGCTCGGTGGCTCAGCCCGTAATCCCAGCACTTTGGGAGGTCGAGGCCAGTGGATTTCCTGAACCTGCGGGTTTGAGACCAGCCGGGACAACCTGGCGAGACCTCGTCTCTACAATAAATTTTTTAAAAATTAGCCAGGCGTGGTAGCGTGCACCTGTAGTTCCAGCTACTTGGAAGGCTGAGGCGGAAGGATTGCCAGAGCCCTGCAGGTCAATGCTGGGGTGGCCATGAGCATGCCACTGCATTTCAGCCTGAGCAACGGAGTGAGACTCCAACTCAAAAAAATAAATAAATAAAGTCATCTTTCACTCTGGGTATTCACTCACTAGAGCTTCCTTCCCATTTACAAAGAAAACAAAGCCAGAACGAAAATCCTGGGGAGGAGTGACTGTCTTTCAATTGTCTCTGGTAATGAGACTATTTAGATCAGCAGCTAGTGACCAATGTTTTGAAAAACAGTGAATGTGACAAGAAAATGTCACCTACAGTAAGTCAACCTTTTGCTTCAGTTTAATTTTAAGTGAGGATCTAGATCTGTGGTGTTGGGTGATTCCTTATCCTTTTCATGAAGCAAATGCCATACGCACCCTTGTCTGAAAGCAGTCGACTCTGTATTGCTCTTCACAACATGGTTTGGCCACCTCCTCAAAACGAGTAGCAACAGTCAGAAGTGTAGTGGCAAAGACAAAGGGGTACCTTCTGGCAACTTCATACATGTAGCTGTAAGAAAATGAAAACAGGAGAGAAGAAGGGAAAGGAAAGAAACAGGAAAAGAATGAACGGTAGACATGGGAAGGTGAGGGAGGGGACAAGAAGAGGCAAAGAAAAGATGGGAAGAGCCAGAACAAGTTGTAAAACTGAAGGTGAAAAATAAGAAGGCATTCCCATGATAGAAATCTTCAATGTCAGGCAACATTATTCAGTTCTAAGTATGAGTCCTTTAAAATCTGTATCCTTGAATTGCTAACTCCAAAGTAAGAAAGAAGATTGCAGGGTTTTGTCTTTTGGGGTTATTGTTTTGTTTTTGTTTAGTTTTGTTTTTTTGTGCAAAAGTCTTGCTCTGTTGCCCAGGCTGGAGTGCAGTGGCATGTTCACGACCATTGCAGCCTCAACCTGCTGGGCTCAGGCAATCCTTCTGCCTCAGCCTTTCAAGTAGCTGGAACTACAGATGTGTGCCACCATGCCCGGCTAATTTTTTTATTTATTGTAGGGATGAGGTCTCATCATGTTGCCCAACCTGGTCTTGAACCCATGAACTTAGACAATCCTCTCACCTCCGCCTCCCAAACTGAAGATTGCAGTTCTAATGCCAAGCACTGAGCTAGGCTATTCTTCCTCCACACTGCCAGGTGGTCAGCAGTTCTCCCTTTCACATTCAAGGAACAGCGATCTATACACACTCCATTCAAGATTTAGGGACCATATTTATTTATGTTCAAACAGACTTATGATTCAGCCTTCTAGAAAAAGTCTCTACTTCTGCATTGACTACAATATTAAAAACAGATTTTTTGCTAAACATTCAGTAATTTAGTGTCTGCCTGAGGTAAAACCACAACTTCCCATTGGGAAAAATATATTATTTCCTCCACTGTGCTTCCTAGCAAATTAACCCTATGCATACATCTTTGCTTGAGGGCTTATTACATTAGAAGATATCTTTCATTAATATAAGGTCTTGAAAGCAGGATCAACAAGGTATATTGAAACTTACTGAGACATCGGTTAAAAAAAAAAAACAGGGTCCATAATTTAATCACATTTATGTCCTCAACACTGAGCACAGAATCTGACACATAATACTTGTTGAAAGAATTAATCAATCAATCAATTAATCAGTCAACAAACCCAGCCATGTTCCTTTGAGATAGGTATTGAATTTAGCCAGAGAATAATTCTTTAATTAGATTATTTTTATGCTAAATTTACACTTACTGATTTAGAAAAGATTCTCTGTTATTTTTATAAGCCTGGCATTTTTCTTCAGGATCCCAGGTAGGGAAAGGAGGCAGAAATTCCACATCAGCTTTCTTGTTAAAGAAGAAACAGAGTCTTCTTTCAAAGTCAGCCTTACTGCAGCAATGTGAAAAATTATATTTTTGTGGCAGCCCCTCCATAGCACAAAATCTTTCCTGCAAAACATTATTCTTGACAACAGAAAAGGACAATTTTTAGTCAAGGTTAAAAAAAAAAAGATACTTCTGTATTTTCTGATAAAATAAGATGGGCACAATAGATGATTGATATTATCCTTTGGGGAAGAGATTGCAATTTTCCCAAAGCAATCTCTCTCTCTCTCTCTCTGTCTCTCTCTCTCTCTGTCTCTCTCTCTCTCTCTCTCTCTCTCTCTCTCTCTCTCTCTCTCTCCCTTCCCCCCATCCTCTCCCTCTCCCTCTCTCTTTCTTTCTTTCTTTCTTTTTCTTTCCCAGAGTCTCACTATGTTGTCTAGGCTAGATTTGAACCCCAGGGCTCAAGTAATCCTCTAGCTTCAGCATCCTGAGTAGCTGTGACAATAGGTGCACTCCAGGAGAACATCTTTACCCACACTCTAGACAGCCATTTCCACTTTGGGAACCATTCTCTGTTCTATATGACAAGACCCTTCAACCTCTTGCTTTTTCCTTGCTGCCTGTGTTTGTCTTCCCTCATAGATTTTCTCATCACCCAAGGTGACAATATATTGGTGTGTTAGTGTGTTGGGAAAATGTTTAGAAGTGGTATTTCATTGTATTTTTCCAGGCATGTAGATGGTGGCAGCCCCTCCATAGCACAAAATCTTTCCTACTTGGGGAGGCCCGAAAAAGGGGTGTGACCATAGAATACATATCGAGAGAGGCAGCCAAGGAAGGTACTTTTATACATCCGCATGCATTTTCGGGCTGTCAGCTTCCTCCTCTGCCTATATACATATGGCATACTGTATTAAAAGACATATGCTTACATCCTGCAACTCTTTCTGTGCATCATAATACACCAGGAAAGTACTTTATCCTAAGTACCAAAATTAGGCAAAATAAAATGACGTGCACACAATCTCTTTGTTTTTGTATTTTCAAGCCAGAAATTCCTTCAGTGTTGGCAAATAATCTTGTGCATTTAAGAAATGTAAGAAATTTACTTACAACTAATTTTGCACACTCTGGGAGTGTCCTGTCAGCCAGACATCTATCTCTGTATTCTTTCATGTCTTTTGTCAACATTTCCATTTCTTCAAAGGTTGCTTCCTGCACATATTGAGCAAATGCAATGATGGTGCTGCAACAGGGTACACAGATCATTTACAGAATTTCCACTTATGTCTAACAAAAACAGACACATCCTCACCAGTCTGAGAAAATTCTCTAAATGTGAAGGCTACACATTTTACAGCTTCTGGAAGTTCAATTGCCTCACATTAATTTTATAATGAATTTTGTATTTACTTTTTTGATATGGTTTCTGTTTAAGTAAATTACTTCTGAGCAGCATTAACATTTCTGGAATGTATCAGTTAAGATAATAATAAATATCACCATCACAATTAGCACAACTCACATGTATTCAACGTTCTCTTCTATATATTTCTGGGTACTGGTGAAGTAATCTGAAAAGCAAGGATATTTGGGTTATCACATATTCTGGTATTTTAACACTTCCCTAATAAATAACTATGTATGATATTTAAATATATGAGTATCAAATAAAACATCAATGGAAGAAAATAATTCAGCATATTAGGCAAGAAGGAAAGACATATGAACCAAATAGGAAATCTTAATTATAGCCAATTATGTGCTCAAGAAATATTCATCAAGTTGAATTTATTTGAATAAATCTTAAACTGACCAGACTTTAAAAATGTCATTAAAGGCTCCCCGTATGCTCATGTCAAATACAAGCATCACTTCCATGCTAAGTGTCTCTCATTTATGACTAGAAAAGGAATGTATAGATTAACTGATGGGCAGTGTAATGCCATGAGAGGCCGATGAGAGATGCCATAGTGTCCTGGTGGTCAGCATAGTTTATAGTGCTAGTCAGATGTAGATATTTAGGTCATTTCCAGACTTGCCTAAAATCATAGATTCACTCCCAATGAGCATACACTAATCAGAGCAGATTTTTGTGTGTTCACATAGACTACATTTATGGAGTCCTTTTATTTTTTGCAAAGTGTTGTGCTGAAAGTTACGAAGCAATTGAGAATGACTAAAATTTCTTCCTGCACCTCAGGTTCCTAAACATTCTCTGGTGGAAGTGATGATCTAATTTAAAATGGGGTTAAATTGGGAATGCTGTATGATCCTTAGGTAAGAAATAAAAAAGGATTATACAAGGAGTAGCATATGAGTTGAGCATGGAAAAACGTAAGAGATGCAGCTAGCAGAAAAATGAGGAGCCCTGTCTTTCTGTGTGGAGACAATGATGTGAATAAAGTCAGGAAGGTGAGAAACCTTGGTATGTATTTAGGGAGAGCCAATTTATTTTGATGAGAAAGTGGGTCAGAAAGAGGAACAATAGGACTTAAAATAGAAAGGGCTTATGTCCAGATTATGGGGGTCTTGCATATAAAACTGATGAATTTGGGCTTCAATTGGAAGTCATGGAGAACCATTTAAAATGTTTACTACTGGGTGTGGTGGCTTTGCCTGTAATTCCAGCACTTTGGGGAGGCTGAGAAGAGACGATTACCTGAGCTCAGGGGTTCAAAACCAGCCTGGGCAATTTGGTGAGACCCCATCTCTACAATTAATTACAAAAACTAGCCGGGCATGATGGTGTGCATCTGTAGTTCCAGCTACTTGAAAGGCTGAGGTGGAAGGAATGCCTAAAGCCAACAGGTTGAGGCTGCAGTGGCTGTGAGCAAATTACTGCACTACAGCCTGGGCGACAAGAGTGAGACTACAACTCAAAAAAAAAAAGAAAAAGAAAAAGAAAAGGAAAAGATAATGTTTACATAAGAGAGTAACACAGTCATTTCTATTCACTAAGAAATATCAGCCAGATGGTGATATATCTAAGATCCTGAGACCTCCCATAATGCCTCATAAATAGAATGTGACAAAAAACTATTTGTCAAATAAATGAATTGAAGACTGAATGGATGAGAAAAGGAAGAAGGACATTAGGAGACTTTTGCAATCATCTTAATGAGAAATCAGCAGGATTTGAATACTGGTAAGAGTCACAGAAATGAAAAGGAAAGCATAGATATAAAAAGTACTAAAAAAGACAAAAATCTAGTGTTTTGAAACAAGTGATTACAAAGGAAAAAGAAGAAGTACTCAAAAGTCTGGAGATGGTGGCTCTCATCTATAACCCCAGCACTTTGGAAGGTGGAGGCGAGAGGATTGCCAGAGTCCATGGATTGGAGACCAGCCTGGGCAACATGGCAAGACCTCATCTCTACAATAAGTCAAAAAATTAACTGGGTGTGATAGTGCATGCTTGTAGTCCCAGCTACTTAAAAGGCTGATGTAGAAGGATTGCCTAATCCCAGCAGGTCAAGGCTGCAGTGGCCGTGAGTATGCCACTGCACTCCAACCTGGGCAACAGAGTGAAATGCCAACTCAACAAAAACATTAAAAAATAAAACAGTAACCACTCTCTTTAAGTCTTGTGATTGGTCTTGGTCTCACTAGCAGGCACTGGAGGGGGTTGTCAAATTGAATAGACAACCCATACTGTCAGGGTTTCTGCCACTTTTAGGGCACCTTTTTTTAAGTTGCAGTAAGGTAACTAGGCCAGAAGGATCACACAAAGACAATTTCTCTGGAGAGATGTTGTTCAAAGTTTCCCCTTTGGATAGAGGAAATAGAAAAGTCATCCCACCTTGCAGGCTGAGACTGTCGTGGCTAGGCTTGGGAGGGATTTTACAAATGGTACAGTTCAAAGATAAAGCGAGGTTCTGCATACCCTAAAGATTTTTACCACATAACTGGAAAATATGTTGGACAACCAAAGGTTCCAACTCTATTGCTCCACTGTTACCATAAACTATACACATGTACAAGAAGTACTAGTATTTTAAAATCCAAATTGTATATCTCAACAACACTTTTTAATCCGTCCATAGATTGTTGATCATTTCTAGGTGTGATAACTCTCTCTGCATATAGACTAGGTAATAAGACCACCAAAATATGAATACTGGAAAGATTTGGGCTAACTGGTCAGTTTATATAAAGGTTTGGGATAACTGGTCAGTTTATATAAAGTTTGGGATAGCTGACCAGTTTATATAAATTAATGAGAGGAGGAGAAAGTGAAGAATTAAATTGAAATAAAACAAGGTTAAAAATAGAAAATATCCTAATTTGGTTATGCCTTAGATGAAATACAAGTAAATGTCTTACCTACATCCTGAGGCTTTGCAGGCAGGGTTAGGGATTCAGTCACAAAGAACAAGAAAAAAACAAAACCTGTAAGTTTTAACTGTTTCATTGTTTTTTTTAGAAGACACTTTCACAAAAGAAAGTAATGTGGCTGAAGAAAATCTAGCTTTTATATCATTCTTTGACATTTGTAGTAAAAAGGTAACTTGTTTACTCTGTTTCTGAAAGACTGTATATTTGATTCTTATTTGATGACCTCCAGAATTTCTTGCTAATTTTTAACTAGGAAAAATTTGTCTCTCAATTTCACTGGAAAAATCTATTGAGTTGGAACAAAAGTCCACAAGCTATGCACAATGCCTAATCAAATAGACAACCCTCCCCAAAAAAATCTTGAAATACTGCAAATGTCAAAAGAAAAAGGACTAGAATAGATATGATTCAGCAATCTCTCTTCTGGGTTTATACCCAAAGAAAATGATACCAGTATCTCAAAGAGATATTTGTACTCCTATGTTCATTGCAGAATTTTAATAATCAAGATATGGAAACACAGTCAGTCAACATATGAATGGATAAAGAAATTTGCATTATATATACACACATATATATATTTGCATTATATATATACACATATATAATACACACACACACACACACACACACGACAGAATTCAACCTTAAAAAAGAAAAATTATGCCATTTGAAACAACATGGGTGAGCCTATAGAATTTCATGTTAAGTGAAATAAACTAGACACAAAAAGAAAAATACTACATAATCTCACTTATATGTAAAATCTTAAAAAGTTTGGCTGGGCTCGGTGGCTCAGCCTGTAATCTCACACCTTGGGAGGCGGAGGTGAGTGGATTGCCTGAGCCCACGAGTTCAAGACCCGCCTGGGCAACTTGGTGAGACCTCAACTCTACAATAAATCAAAATAAAATTAGCCGGATGTGGTAATGCGTGCCTGTAATTCCAGCTACTTGGAAGGCTGAGGCGGAAGGATCACCGGAGCCCAGCAGGTCGAGGCTGCGGTGGCCGGGAGCGGCCACTGAGCTCCAGTCTGGGCGAGAGAGTGAGACTCCAGTTCAAAAAAAAAAAAAAGTTTGAATGCAGAAAGTAAAATGGTGGTTACCAGGGATGAGAGGTATGGAAAATGAGAAGATGTTTGCCAAAAAATAAGAAGTTTCAGTTTTATATGATGAATAAGTTCTAGAAATCTAATGAACAGTACAGGGACTATAGTTAGTATTGCTGCATTTTATATTTGAAATTTGCTAAGAGATTAAGTCTCAAGTATTTTCACCACATGGAAATAAAAAGTAACTATGTGAAGAGATATATATGTTAATTAGCTTGACAATAATACTCAGGCCACTATGTATATGTATATCAAAACATTACATTGTACACCTTAAATATGTATACATAATTGTTATTTAAACTTTTTTAAAAATAAAAAGAATTTTGAAAGATGATGGAAGCCAATGGGAATTTGACAATTAAAATTAATATTGACAAAAATAATTACAACACATTAAATTTTTTACAAAGAATTCATGATTCCATACCAATACAAAAATTAAATTAAAATTAAAATGTGAGAAGAAAGATTTCTTCTTTACAGAAGAATGCCAAATAAAAAACATGGTTAGAAATAAAATATAAACATTTGTAGCTACCATAAATAACTAAATAACTGATTTAGGCAAGTTTCATGAATGCATGCTAAAGTCCCTGTTGAAAAATTATTAGGCAATAGCCTATTTATAGTTTTCAAGTATCACTTCGGCCAGGCTCAAGCCTGTAATTCCAGCACTTTGGAAAATCAAGGTGAGAGGATTGCCTGAACTGAGAGGTTCAAGACCAGGCTGAGCAATTTGGCAAGATCTCCACTCTACAATAAATTTTTTTAAAAAAATTAGCCAGGCATGGTAGTACGTGCTGGTAGTTCCAGCTCCTTAAAGGCTGATGCAGAAGGATTGCCTGAGCCCAGCAGGTTGAGGCTGTGGTGGCCGTGAGCATGCCACTGCTCTCCAGCCTGGGTGATAGAGTGAGACTCCAACTCAAAAATAAAAATAAAAATTTTAAAGTATTGCTTCACAGATCACTTATTAATTTCAAAACTTAAAAGACACCTTTGCAGGTGAACACATAAACAGTGGCATAGTCACTCTGTGGGTTATTTTTCTTTAAGACTAATGAATAGAAAAAATAGGTAGTAACGGGGAAATATTTACTATGTGACATATGGAGAGAGAGCAGAATCTAAAATTTTATGCTATGTGTGGAAAATGGCAAGGGTGAACAAACCCATTTAACCAAAGAAAGAGGGAGAGAAAGAAGCAAGAGACAGTGAGATTGAGAGATCCATTTTGTCTACAAACTGAGAATTAAACAACTGTGTGGTCAGCATCTTTGGTTACAGTTGGCAAATGATATTGATTGTTCTGATTGCTCATTGTTGCCTCTGTTCTAATTGGCTTTTTGTCAGAGGGTTAAAAAAAAGTGTTGCTAGGTATATTCAGTTATTAGAAACCAATCTGCTTTTTATTTTCTTCTCAAATATTTTACTTCTTATTTTCAATCACTGGTTCACACATGGCAGCTATAAGAAAATGACTCCAATTCATCCATTTCACAAATTTAGCCTTTTCTTTCATTAATAAATATGTGATATATTTTATAACCATATGAAGTAAAATAGCAGTTTGTACCCAGTTAGAAATATATCTAAACTAGTTTTTTTCCTTGTCACTTTATATTTGTCTGGAATTATCTAATGGCTAACTCCCTTATTAGTGAGCTGTATATTTTGAAACTTGCTCAGTTAAATATGCCTAACAAATTTTACTTCAATAATATAGATGCCATAGATATATATCCAGACACCAGGAAAAAAAAAAAAAACGGAGAGGAAGCCAGTTAGCACTATATTCAAAAGTTTGAGAAAAACCTAGAAACTATAAAACATATGGGATCAAATATAAATATACATAATAAATATTTATATGCATATAAATATAAAAACAGACTGACTGTGGTGGCTCAAGCCTGTATGTAATCCCAGCACTTTGGGAGGCCAAGGTGAGAGTATTGCCTGAGCCCACAAGTTCGAGACCAGCCTGGGCAAGTTGGCGAGACCTTATCTCTATAATAAATCAAAAACCAACCAGGAGTGGTAGCATGCGCCTGTATTTGCAGCTACTTGGAAGGCTGAGGCAGAAGGATTGCCTGAGCCCAGCAGGTCTTTGCTGGGGTGGCTGTGAGCATGCCACTGCACTCCAGTCTAGGTGACAGAGTGAGACTCCAACTCAAAAATAAAAATGAAAACATACGGGATCAAGCTGATGAGGGAAATAGATACCTGGGAACTTCAGCTCAAAACATGGAAGATGGTGCCAGTTCTTCCCAAGAGTATTATTCCAGAGATGTTACAAGGCTGAAGAATATAAAGAGCAGATATGAGTCGTGGGAAAATAATCAAGAGAATAAACTAAACATCTACATTTTGAACCACTAAATTAGAACAGGACATCACTTCTTCCTTGCTTTCTCTACCACCACACACATATATAAACATAAATACTTGGGTAATGGTAGTTGATACCTTTTATATCTAGGAAAAAACCCCAAAATGACTCTTAGCTAAAAGTAGACCTATAGAGAAAGACTTGTTTATCTGGAAGGTGAGATATGGGGGCATGAGTGAGGAAGCAAGACCAAGAAGGGAGAAAGGTCAATAAGGCAGGTGTTAATGAGAACAGTAATAGTGTAGACAGCCAAGGTGTGATCCTGTTGGGGACCGTCTGAGAAGAGTAAGATGCCTAGAATTGTTCTAACAGAGGATTGGAAAGTTGGATCATTATTTCACTGACTGGAGTATACATGAGGAAGAAAAAGAATCATTCATAATCATTCATAGTTCAAGAGAAAGCAAGGCTACTGGAGAGAGGGACTGTGCAAAGTAGCACTACCAGATGATAATATATACATTCTAAAAACATCCTAAAAGTTAAAACAGTGTTATATTAACAATTAGGAGACAGATACAACAAAATAAAAGTCTAAACGTTGATTCAAATTTTAGTCTCTCTGTACAATCGGATAATCCCTAATAGGCCAGAGATCCAAAAGTAAAAAAGAAATCACAAAAATACTAAAAGAAACAATTGACTCAGGTGGCGGGGGGAACCTTCCTAATAATGATGCAAAATAAATTCAACTGCATTAAGAAACACAAAAAAAGTACTACCCAAAAAGTCAAAGCACAAAGGAAAAACTGAGAAAAAATATCTGCAACCTATATCATAATATACAAAGGGCACCTAAAAATCTGAGGGAACAAAAAAAGACCAACAATCTCCTAAAAAGATAGTCAAATGATACTGCAGAGAAGGGGGAAAAAGTGCACAAAGGGGGGAAAATGGGCCTTAACATTAAAAAAAAAATGCACATTATAGGAGGAATGCATATCTAAACAACACCGTGGCACCATTTTTTACCTATCTAACTGACTAATATCTAAAAGTTTGACAACATACTGAGAAAATAAAAGGCAGATAAATAGGTTCTTTTGTCTATTGCTGGTGGGAATGCAAATCTATCCCTACAGAAGGAGATTTGGCAACATTTTTTTTTCAATCTTCTCAAACTCATTTTATCTTCACACTGTTGGAGCTAGTATTGCAGCTTCCTTGGCACAGCCTCCTGCATAGAGGTCCTCTCTTCTGCATAGTTTCTTCACAGAGAGAGAGAGACACACATCATCATAATATCATTTCTCATTTAAGAGATCAAAGGTCAAAAACTTAGAGCAAAAATTTGGGAACTGAGACTGGGATACGAGTTTCTCTTCCATAGTTTGCACAAAAGTAAGATTATTTCTGCTTTATGAAATAAAAATTGGCCAGGCACAGTGGCTCACACCTGTAATCCCAGCACTTTGGGAGGCTGAGGTAAGAAGATTGCTTGAACCCAGGAGTTCGACATCTGCTGGAGAAACAAAGCAAAAACCTCACCTCTACAAAAAAAATAAAAAGTAAAAAAGTTAGCTGGGTGTGGTGGCGCTCACCTGTAGTCCCAGCTACTCAGGAGGCTGAGGCAGAGGGATCACCTGAGTTCAGGAGGTCGAGCCTGCAGTGAGCCATGATCATGACACTGCACTCCAGATTGAGAGACAGAGTGAGATCGAGATCCTGACTCATTCAAAAAAAGGAAGAATAAGACAAATTTGAAGTAAACCAGTCTGGTATTGAACTATGGCTCAATAGTGATACTGCTGGTCAACTTTGTTGGCAATATCTTTAAAAATATGCTTTTGTCCTTTGAGCCCAACACTCCTCTAATAAGTACCTATACTAAAATTATCCTAATATTAACAAGGTTAATTACTGTGGCATTATTTGCAATAGCAAAATATTGGAAATAATACAAATGTCCATCAATATAAGACCTATTGATTATACTGTAACATATCTACACAAAGGAATTCTATGAAGCCGTTAAAATTTTTTGAGGAAAAAACTTATGCATAATATGTAGTGACCTCTAAGATTATATATATATATAAATCTTTAAATATATATACATATAAATTTTTTTTTTTTGAATTGGAGTCTCACTCCGTCATCTAGGCTGGAGTCCAGTGGCACACTCATGGCCAATCCAGTGATGACCTACTGGGTGCCAATGATCCTTCCACCTCAGCCTTCCAAGTAGCTGGAACTACAGATGTGCACTACCACGCCTGGCAAATTTTGGATTTATTGTAGAGACAGGGGCGTCTCACCAAGTTGCCCAGGCTGGTCTTGAACCCGTGGGCTCAGGCAATCCATGAGCCTTGGTCTCCCAAAGTACTGGGATTACAGGCTGAGCTACCAAGCCTGGCCTCAAGATTATATTTTAAGTGAAAAAGCAAGGTATCAAACAATACATGCCATAGGCAACTTTGTGTAATAAAGACAGAATGACATATTAGGAATATTTTATACGTATACTTAGATTTTTTTATTTTAAGAATATAGGGCACAATTCAGGATTAGATATACAAATGGCCATTGTACAGGTAAAGTTTGGGCCTCACTTTGGTCCCCAATTCACCTGGTTTGAGATCAGGTACACTTATTGATGAGGTGTGCTCCCCCCAACTTAGACTTTTAAAGTAACAGTATGTGTATATCAAGAACTAAAAAACGTTATTCTCTATCAGAGGAAAGAGGGCAGAAAGGATAGAAATAGAAGTGAGACTTTTTTTAAAGAGACTTTGGTATAGTTTGGCTTTTGAATCATATATTATACTATTGTTAAAAAAATCAAATAAATCCAAAAGAAACAGAAAAGCAATTTGAAAACAAACAGAAACATATGACCCTAGCTAGCTGCTCAGTGAGTTTATGATAGAAGCATAGAGGAATAAAACTATTTTAAATAACTTTGGAGCACAGTATCGTGACTGTAAATTTTTAGTTAAATATGTTTTCAGAAAAAAACAGAGCTGCAAATAAATCTCTTTTACTTACAAATAATAATTGTGCACATTTATGGAGTATAGCGTGAAGCTTTAACATCTATATTATAGAATAAGTAAGTTAAGCTAACTAAATCCATTTCCTCATATACTTATCAATTTTTATAGTGAAAACATTTGAAAATAACATTTGAAAATTTTTATAGTGTAAACATTTGAAAAAGTAAGAAACAGTATGAGGTTGACCCACCACTGTTAGTAATATTCAAATATGCAATACATTATTATGAACTATAGTAACCTTGCTGTGCAACAGATCTCAAAAACTCTTCCTCATGACTAACTGAAACTTTGCTCCCACTCATCCACCTCTGACCTTTGGTCACCACCATTCTATGAGTCTGGTTTTTTAAAGATGTTACAGGTAATAGAGATCATGCAGAATTTATCTCTCTACACATGGCTTATTTCTTTTCTTTTCTTTTCTTTTCTTTTCTTGACAGTTTCAGTATCAATATGCCTTTATTTATTCATTGTATTTTCCCAGGGAAAGGAGAAGGGAAGAGAAAAAGAATCAGCATGTGTATTACAAAATGTTTAGAAAATGGGGAAGAAGGTATCTGGCACAGAAAAATCAACCATCAAATAAACACACCCCAGTGACTGGGTCACCATAGCCCAAAGGGGCTCAGTCTTCTGCAGTTCAGGAACGAGGAGAAGGAATCAGGAAAAGACAGACAGGTACAGCCTTCCCTATCCTCCCTCCCTCACCCCTTCCCTTCCCATAAATTCAAGATTTCACTCAAAGGTTTGGTTTCTAGCAATAAATATGGAGTTATATGTGTCCATCTCCTATTAAAAATCTTGTGACCACTTTATTATAATTTTCTTGCACCTGAATAAAAGTTCCTAAGTGACTTGGTTAAACATTCATATTCCCTTTCTTGGCTTCCTGAACATACTTTCTTTTTCTTTTCTTTTTTTTTTTTTTTGAAGATGTGGGATACAATTCAAAGTTAGGTACATAAGTGGTCATGATACAGGTTAAGTGTAGGTACCCTTATTGATGCTATGTGCCCCTCTCTCTCGTGGCAGTGCCCCACTACAGTCAATTCCTTTCTTCTAGTATTATGGTAAAGGTTCAGAGTCTGTTTATGAGTGAGACTATGTGGTACTCAGATCTTTGCTTCTATGATAGATCACTGAATATTATAGACTCTAATTCCATCCAAGTTGTTGTGAAGTTCATAATTTTGTTTTTCTTGATGGCTGCATAATGTTCCATCATGTATATGTACCACATTTTTTTATCCAGTCCACTTTCGATGTGCAACACGGTTGGTTCCATGTTTTTGCTATTGTGAATAATGCTGCAATAAACATGTGTGTGTAGGTATCTTTTTTTTTGTATATTCCCAGAAGATGAATTGTTGCTGACCCCACTTTCCACACGGAAAGACCTCAAT
The DNA here is from genome assembly GCF_000164805.1 of Carlito syrichta. Classification (NCBI taxonomy): domain Eukaryota; kingdom Metazoa; phylum Chordata; class Mammalia; order Primates; family Tarsiidae; genus Carlito; species Carlito syrichta. Next base: position 140,000 of record NW_007231786.1, on the reverse strand, counting down.
TGCTTCTCTCTACTTTAGGATTTCAGATTAAGTAGGCTTGATCCTTCCAAAATACAGCAGTGCCGTAAGTGTTTGGCATGAATAACATCAAGATATGATCTTGACTTAGGAGTCTGGGAACAAGGGATGGAAGGTTTCTAGCTTCTTTAAGATTTTTGCATAAGTTATTTAAGAGTTGTACAGAAACCACAAGAATTAAATACATATGTAGGTGGGTGTACGGGTTTCCTTTTAGGAAGAATGGAAAAGAGGGGAGGGTAGCTGACAAGTGTTTAAGACAGAAGATCTGGCCCAAAATAGGAAATAAGAACACAATAGGGATAAGAACACAAAAGAAAGGATGGTTCAAGACTCTCACTTTGAGAAGAGGGTCCCCACAAACTAATGTTTCAGATCCTTTTGCCAGGTGCAGAGCCTTCTGGTAAAGATGCCATGGCTATTTTTTTCTCAATACACAGTTAGTAAACAATAAAATCCCAAAAGAACATGGAGGAAGATCAACACAAACATTATATTTACACAAGCTAGGCCACCTAGCAATCACCAACTCAGTGAAGTCCTACAAAGTCCAGACAAATACAATAACCAAAGAGAGCAGCATTTATGGGACACAAGAACCGGGGATCAGACACACACCGCCCAATGCATTCTTATTCTACTTGTCCCGTTTCCGCACCATGAGGTGCATTTGCAGTGATCTCACAGCATGTAAACGAAACTCCTTTTTTCTCCATTAGCTACCACGCCACTATTCATCATTACTACAGCAGGGCAGGACACTGGCTCTGGGAACCCACAAAGAGGACCTTGTTTATGACTTTCCCTGACACCCAAGAATTTGGAGAGGTTAAGGATTTTAGTCCTTGCATCATTTCTCCATGCCTTGACAGAACAGAATGACTACAGGGGTGTTGGTCTTTTTTGTTTTTAAGGCATTTGTTAGCATTTAAGAACCTTCCTCCATGTGGCTTCAAGTCGCCAGGACACAGGTTCCCCCGACAACCTTAATCTTATCCTCAGCTCTTCTGATGAAGAATTTGGCCTTCACGATGACAGGCTACTTTGGGAGCTTTCCCTTTCCCAGAACTTTGTAGTAGCCCAATCACATCACATCATGGGAGCAACTCCAGTCTTGTTTTTAGCAGCATTCACCCTTGTCTGCTCACTGAACAAAGTCCACAATTTATCAAGGTTGGCAGCTGGGCAGAAGCTCTTGTTCCTCTTTAAATGGTAATACCTCATACCAACTTTCCCAAAGTATCCTGGGTGATATTTGTCTAAATTGATTCTGTGGTGATGCTAGCCACAGCATCACCACAGCCTCCCTGGTGCTTTCGGTGCTTGCTAATGTGGCCATGGCCGTGGCTCACGTGACCCTGAGGTTTCCGGGTCTTCCTCAGTCTGAATGGCATGGTGGCAGCCGAAATGAAAGACAGGGATGTTGGTCTTAAAACTTATCCTTTCCAGCCAGGCACAGTGGCTCAACCTGCAATCCCAGCAATTTGGGAGGCCAAGGCAAGAAGATTGCCTGAGCTGGGGGGTTCGAGACCAGTCTGGGCAACTTGGTGAGACTTCGTCTCTACAATAAATCATAAAAACTAGCTGGGCATGGTGGCATGCATCTGTAGTTCCAAATACTTGGAAGGCTGAGGCAGAAGGATTACCTAAGCCCAGCAGGTTGAGGCTGCAGTGGCTGTGAGCATGCCACTCCACTCCAGCCAGGGTGACAAAGAATGAGACTCCAGCTCAAAAAAAACAAAAAACTTATCCTTTCCGATGCACATGTTTTACAAATGAAAGCCCACCCATACACACTCACGCTGTCCTACGGGGTAGGCCTAGCCTAATCTGGAGAAGGATGAATCTGATATGTCAAGCATGTCCTGTGCCTTAGGAGTAGAAAACCTCACCTAACCTTGACTTCCTATCTGAGTCTCTCACCTGGCCCAGCCTCTCTTAACCTCCCTGCACAACCTTTTCCTGTTGAGACCAATTTCCAGTCTTCCAGCAGAAGGTAATCAAGCCATGAGGCAACCCAATTAAAACCTAGTCTCTCGTGAAACATGCTCAAAGCAGAGCAGATTTCAGGAGAACACTGCGGCAAAAGAGCCAACTCTAATCAGCAAAAACAAGGTCGTTCAGTAGGCTGTGACCCGGTTGTTCTCCACAGTGACAAAAACAACAATAAAAAGTACTCCTGCTGTGTAGACCAGGAGCTGCCCCCGACAATGTATCACTGACATTGCTTGTGTTCCTGAGAACACAGTGCAGGGATGAGGGCCTTGGATCAAAATATGCAAAAATACTAAGCTAGAATATTTACATTAAGAAAGAAAAGTTGATAGAAACTGCCTTTCCATGTGACCTAGCAATCACCCTATTGAGAATATACCCGGAGGAATTCAAATCATTCTGTAAAAAAAGATACCTGCACGCAGGTATCTATTCACAATAGCAAAAACATGGAACCAACTGTGCTGCCTATCAAAGCTGGACTGGATTTAAAAAATGTGGTACATGTACACAATGGAATATTATGTAGCCATAAAGAAGGACAAACATATGAACTTCGCAGCAACTTGGCTGGATTTAAGAGTCGATCATACTCAGTGATCTATCACAGAGTGAGTGAGTATCATATGTTCTCACTCATAAGTGGACCTTGAACAATTATATCATAATACTATAAGAAAGGGATTGGCAGTAGTGGGAAACTGCCAGTGGAGGGGGGGTGGGATTGGCAGTTGAGGGAAACTGCCAGGAGAGGGAGGGGCACACCTCATCAACAAGGGTACCTACGTAATGAACATTTGTATGCCGAACCCTGAATTGTACCCATCTATAAAATAAAATAATAAAATGAAATAAAATACAGAAAAAAAAGTTGAAATGCACACACTACATCACTCACATACAACTAGTGCCACGGACATCCTGAAGAGAATAGAACCCAAGGTGCAGTTATCCAAGGGAGCAAATAAATAAAACCATTATTGGCCTGGAGTGGGGAGAGAGTCAAAGTAGGAGCAGCCAGTAGCAGCTGTTCCCCAGCCACACTGTCTGCCTGGCGTCACTACCCATTGCTTGGGACAGTTGCCCCACCCTATCCCATCAGTGAATACGGGGATCCAGAATGTGAAAAAGCCCTGCCTTTCTCCTGAGACTCACCTCCCATGGGTCATAGTGGTTTTGAGTCTGTTAATCTGGTCTTTTACTGCATGGTTTCAATGTGGCATGGGAATTATTCTTACACACCCTTTTTTGAAAATTTATTTTATTTTAAAGATGTGAGGTACAACTCAGGATTAGGTATACAAGTGGTCATGGTGCAGGTAACGTTTGGGCCTCCCTTTGGTCCCCATTTTGCCTGGTTTGAGATCAGGTTCCCTTATTTTTTTATTTATTATTTATTTTATTTTTTATTTTTGTTTGTTTTTTTTGAGTTACAGTCTCACTCAATCACCCAGACTGGAGTGCAGTGGCCGCTCCCGGCCACTGAAGCCTCAACCTGCTGGGCTCCGGCGATCGTTC
>NW_007231786.1:134844-136449 GCF_000164805.1 Carlito syrichta | reverse complement strand
CCCAGGCGGGTCTTGAACCCGCGGGCTCAGGCAATCCACTCACCTCGGCCTTCCAAAGGTGCGGGATTACAGGCTGAGCCACCGAGCCCAGCTATTTATTGTTATTTATTTTAAAGATGGGCAGTAAAATTCAGGGCTAGCTATGCAAATGGTCATTGTATAGGTAATGTTGAGGCCTCACTTTGGTCCCACTTCAACTGGCTTCAGATCAGGTACCCTTATTAATGATGTGTCTCCCCCCTTTCCTCCCCTGGCAGTTTCCCGCTCCTGACAATCCCTTTCTTGTAGTATTATGATAATTGTTCAGGGTCTGTTTATGAGTGAGAACATGTGGTGCTCGGTTCATTGTTTCTGGATGGATTTAGAGTCTATAAACTCAGTGATCTATCATAGAAGCAAGGTACCCTTATTATGTTATGTGTCTCCCCACTCCCCCTGCCTTGGCAGTATCTGGCTACTGCTAATCCCTTTCTTAGAGTATTATGGTAAATGTTCAGGGTCCACTTATGAGTACACACCCTTTTTTAAAAGGAAATCAACTTGGCTGTCGAGGCCACTTTCAAAAGCTGAAGATTTTAGGGATGCAGCCTCAGATAAAGCAAGCAGGTCCTAGGGTGATTCCACCCCACCCCCGAGCCCTCCCTTGCATTCGGACAGAGTACAACTGAAGTTCCTTTGTTTCACCCCTTCCCCCCACCAAGAGGGAAGAAGGGGTGATGCTGTGAACCCCCACCTGAAATACATGACAGTGCCAGCTAGCCCCAACCCACCCTATTCCCACTTTCTCTTGTCCCTGGAAACTTCTTGATAACAAAATAAGAGCTCCCACCCACTAGGGCTCAATTCTGGGCCTCTGGGAGCAGGGCAGAACCGTGGATTTCTTTCTTCTTCATCCTGAAAGCAGGCTGGCTTTCCCAGCGTGCTAGGGGCCTGTGGGACTTCAGCAGACCTGAGGCTATCTGTGGCTTGATGCTCTGGCAGAAACAGCACTTCGTGGGCTGTGGTGGTAGCCTGCATTCCTTGACATGATGGTCTAGACCTCCATAGTTGCAGCACCTGTCTGCTTTGATCTGCATTCTTGCACGTTCTTCTCCTTTGACCGCCTCTCACTCCCCAATACAGAACACCCCAGCAGGTCCTGGGACACAAATAGATAGATGCCAGGCCCTGGGCAGACTTCCTAAAGGTGAACCCACACCCACTAAAATAGCCTGTCACTAAAGGCCAAACACCAAAAAAGAGCACAGGCCAGCCTTCTCTGAGCTTTCTGAGATCTGACCCTGTACCGATGACAAAACTTCAAGCATACACCTCCAACAGTAGGTGAGTATTGCTCATTTATACACACATATTATTATTCTAATAGGTTACTGAACTCACAAAATATACATAAAAATAACATTGTTGAAAGTTGAAGTCAAGATGAGTTAAGCAATGTTTGGTAATTTTTATTTAGTCACACGTAACAAACAATTTTGCTTTCCTGGATAAAAAATTATAATAAAAATTATTGCCAGGCTCGGTGGCTCAGCCTGTAATCCCACACTTTGGGAAGCTGAGGTGAGTGGATTGCCTGAGCCCACGGGTTCGAGACCTGCCCGGGCA
>NW_007231786.1:95670-134824 GCF_000164805.1 Carlito syrichta | reverse complement strand
ACCTGTAGTTTCAGCTACTTGGAAGGCTGAGGCAGAAGGATTGCCGGAGTCCAGCAGGTCCAGGCTGCAGTGGCCGGGAGCGTGCCACTGCACTCCAGTCTGGGCGAGAGAGTGAGACTTCAACTCAAAAAAAAAAGAAAAGAAAAATTATTTTAGTAAACGTCCCCCCACCCCAACAAAAAGGTAAACTCCACAGCCCTGCCTGCCTCCAGGCTTATGTGTGTAACTTACTCTGTTCGCAAAGACATCTGCACAGTGGTCATGGACAGGAAACCTAACCCCAGATGCATGTTGAACCACTTACCAGGTGCCACCCCAGTGTCTTGCAGCCGCTGCAGGTGATCTGCCGCCTGGCCACCTCCCGGAGCGCTGCTGCCACCACCTTGGCCCAGCCTCCTGCAAACTGTGGAGTTGGACACAGAACCCATGGTGGTCAGCTGAGCCTGAGGCCCCAGGCCCTTGATGGGGTGGCCACTGGTCCCAGGGAAGCCCAGAGGCAAAAGGCCAGGCTTATTCCACTTAGCGTGTCTTTTGGGTCCATTCAGGTTGTCTCAAATGACAGCATATTCTTTTTTAAGGCTGAATAGTATTCCATCAAATAGCATAATCAGAATTTCTTTATCCATTCATATAAAGATCAACACTTAGGTTGTTTCCATTTCTTGGTTATTGTGAACAGTGCTGCAAGGAGTATGGAAGGGAAGATATTCCTTTCAACATAATTCTTTTGTGTCCTTTACATATCTACCAGAAGAGGCATCGCTGAATCACAGCGTAATTAATTCTATTTTTAGTTTCTTGAGGAACCTCCATGCTGTTCTCCATACCCTTTTCTCCCCAGGAACCAGTAGCCACTCCTCATCCGCTTTAGCTCTCCCCAGCCCCACCAACACTTATTTTTTGTCTTGTTTTATTATAGTCATCCTACCAGGTAGGAGGTGATATCTCATTGTGGTTTTAATTTTTGTTTCCCCGACGATCAGCAATGTTGAGCATTTTTTCCCACATATCTGTTGGTCATTTGTCCTCTTTTGAGAAATGTCTATTCAGGTTCTTTGCCAATGTTTAATTGAGTATTTGTTTCCTTTCTGTTGAACTGAGTTCCTCATATATGCTGGATATTCACCCTTTATCAGATGTACTGTTGCAAATGTTTTCTCCCCATACATAAGTTGTCTTTTTATTTTGTTCTGTTTTTTTCTGTGCAGAACATGTATATTTTGATGCATTCCCCTTTGTCTGCTTATGCTTTTATTGTCTGTGCTTTTGGGGTCAAATCCACTACTGTCTTAATTATCATCAATTATTTATGTACTTCATAGCTTACTAGGAAGTAAATCAAAATTACTAATCTTCTTAAGAATTGACCACTGGATTTTGTAGTATAGATATCACTAGTGATCATGATTAGAGCATGATTATACCCTGAATCTGTTATTTGTCTGACTTGTTCTGTCAAAGAAGTAGAGATGCTTTAAAATCTCCAACTTACTTGAATTTGTATCCATTTTTTCTTGTGCTTTCCATTTTTTTCTTTATATATTTCTTTCTACATTTCAATGAAATATCATTTGGCTCATAAATTTCCCTGAGTCCTATCTTCACTGAACTTTCCTCTTAAAAATGAAAAACTAGTTTTCCTATTTAATAATTTTATCTTGGATTTTATTTTATTTTATTGTGATATCTGAATTAGTGCCTTTTAGAACTGTACCAAAATCCACAGTCCACAAGTGTTGCAATAGGATTGAAAGAAAAATGTAAAGTAGAAAGCAATTGAAGGGCAGGCACTCACGCCTGTAATCCCAGCACTTTGGGCGGCTGAGGTGTGAGGATTGCTTGAGCCCAGGAGTTTGAGACCAGCCTGAGCAACATAACAAGACTTTGTCTCTACAACAAATTAAAATATTAGCCAAGTGTGTGGCACACACCTGTAGTCCCAGTTACTCAGGCTGAGGTGGAAAGATCACCTGAGCCCAGGAGGTTGAGGCTACGTGAACCATAATCGTGCCGCTGTACTCCAGCCTGGGTGATAAAGTAAGACCCCAATTCAAGAAAACAAAAAGCAATTCAGTTAGAACTGAAAGCTCATTGTATTACTCTAGAGCAATTATTTTCTCCTGGAGCACAGACCAAAGCACGAACGCAATGTTGAGATTTTTGTTCTAAACTAATACAATAGACAGCTTCCCTAATAGCAGCCTGGTCTTTTGGCCAGCGCTTTCTGACTGTGCCCCTCGCTACTATTTTTCCCACTCCTCATCCGCTTTAGCTCATGAATTATCTTCCTAAAAACCAACCGCTGATGGCATTCCTCTGCTTAGATGTCATCTTGGTGCTAGTTCCTCATAAGATATTGTCCAACCACTCTAGAATAAAGCCCCTGAGAATCTGCCTTGGACCTACCTACATCACTTTCATTTCTTAACTGATATTTCATGTCTATACCCTTCATGCCCACCCTCTGCTCCTCTAAAACCCCGCATCATGCTTTGTCACACCCAGTACCTCTGACCACATTATCTTCTTTCATAAAATGGTCCTCTCCTTTGCTTGAGGGGGTGAGTACCCAACTCATTTTCTAGGCCTCTTCTTAAATGTTTATGGCACTTTTCCAGTCAGAACTGGTCTCACCCACCTGTTTGTTCCCTCAACAATCTATGGTCACCTCTATCAGGGTCCTAATTTGTGGCATTGCTATTTTGTTGCTTCTGTCTCTACTGAAGCAATTGGAGAACAGTCCCTGGACCCAGAACAGGGCCTGGTACCCAGTGACCGCTCGGTTAACATTTGTGAAATAAAAACTTAACCGATGTAAATGTTAATAACTTTATATCAAAACAACTACAGTGCACTTATGTTTTTAAATGTGTGTGATCAAAGAACTTAAAAAGATTGAGAAAAAAAGTAGCTATTAAATTTTCATGGATCCTATAGAAGCATAGTAATTTCTTTTCTCATCTCCAGATTAACTGTTAGAAAACTTAAGTGGTCATTTAATACACACGTGCCCCGGCAGCATCAAACAGTGCTTAACTTGGGAATGTTTTTTCAGTCCCCCAAGTGATTTAACGTTGTTAATCTATCCTTGGTTGACTTAACCTCCTATCATAACCAATATTAAATGCTTTTTTTAACATAATCTGTTTCAGACAATGGCATACAAAACTATTTAAATGAGTTATCTATATTTTTTCATAAATAAGCAAACTATGAAAAATGGAGTATTTGGAGATACTTTATTTCTAAAATAGGGAAATTTCACATAAAAGTTTTCATCAGTTCATTAATTCATAAAAAGTATTCAATCAGTTACAATTGAAGGGAAAAGTTCACAACAGACCATGAAGATTCATTTTGTCTTCTCTTCCCCCTGTAATATGAACAAAAATATATTAAATATAAATTAAATGAGCTGGTGCCAAAGGTAACTGGTTCTATTATTTTATATCAGGGAAACATTAAATACATAAGATCTTCAGAAGGTATTCTGAAGAGACAACCAAAAAGCAATTTGCATTATTTGATAGTCACTAATTTAACATTGGGTGCATAATTTTGTTTGACTGTTTTTGAAATAAACTTTTTTATTAATTGCATTATTTTTAAGAAAATTAATGATACTTTTTAGGATCTGTATCATTATGGATTACTCTTTGGAGAGAATCAACATTATGGTCAACCTTGTCTGAATTTTTTTGTTACCTGAAGTAATTTAAACTCTCAAAGCAGCACGAGTTTTTGAAATCAGTTTTGGACCCTGAAAATTAAGGACAGATAAAAATAATCAGATAAAGAAAAGAATGATTGCGCCAGTCTTGCAGTTCACGCTCCACAATCCAGGGTAAATTCACAGGTTTGTAGATTATCTGAGTTAAAAATAAATAAATGCATCTCTGATACCAACAATCTGGGACAGTAGAAGCCAGAGAAGAAAAAATAGTCATTCACATCAAAAGCAGATTTTTTTCCTGACAATTTCTAAATATTTGCCTAAATATCCCTCTCTTCTACAAACCACAAGTCAATAGAAACTAAAAGGCTTGCACAGAGAGCACTGCTACCATTGGCTAATGTTCTCTATATCTAAATGAATGTCCTCTCAAATTAGAGGATATGAGTCTTTTTGTGTCATATTTGTCAGAAATGACTTACATCAAATCTGATTTGGTTATGTGTCCTGCCCCCACCTGACCCCACCAAAAACACAGACATATGCTGATGAGTGCACACACTCAAACACACCTAATTATACTATTTGTAGGAAAACTCTACACCTCTAAATATTACTTGTCTTTAGAGTTTGCACAGAGAAAGCATCCAGACTTTTATGTCATGTGTTAGATAAAAATGACCAAAAGACTGAATTACAAAGTATCGTTTTAAAATACAGTAATTTTCAAATATATTCAGTAATACAAACCAAATATTTATGAAATGTAGCCAGTTTGCTTGATTGTGGTAATCATTTCACAATGCATACATATATCAAAGCATCATATGTACATCCTAAATATTTACAATTTTTATTGTCAATCATGACTCAATAAAGTTGGAAAAAATAATTTTTAAAATACTAGGTAAAATTCTCCAGTTTTTTAATATCTAGTTAATTACAAATTCAATTAAAATTGCTTAGTAATTGAAATAAAATATTCCCAATTACTACTCTGTTGATATAAAAACCCATGCTCCTAAAAATGGTCAAAACATTTTCTGTGGATATTCTTCCAATATCTTGTTTATACAATTAATTTGTCATTAAATTCCTTTAATCTACTTAACTTAATTGATAAATTTTAGGCCAGAAATTGTCTAAATTGACATGAATTATCAATATATTTACTTTATAGTTTTCCTTACTAGGAAACAAATCAAAATTACTAATTCTCTTCGTATATTTTTAAATTATAATTCTTCCTAAAATTCAGTGAGGAAAAAAATGAAATTTTTTTTAAAACTCATAAAATGTTTCCATTTCTAAATGAAATTCAAATCTTTTAAAATGATTTTTTTTCCTTTTTTTCCCCTCCCCTTTTTTTTTCAAGTTGGAGTCTCATGCTATCACCGGCTGGAGTGTAGTGGCACACTCAAGGCCACCGCAACCTTAACCTTCTAGGCTCAGGGGATCCTTCCACCTCAGCCTTCCAAGTAGCTAGAACCACAGGCAAGCGCCACTACACCTGGCTAATTTTTGTTACTGTTGTTGTTGTTATTTATTGTAGATACTAAGTCTCAACAAGTTTCCCAGGCTGGTCTCAAACCCCTGGACTCAGGTAATCCTCTCGCCTCGGCCTCCCAAAGTGCTGGGATTACAGGCGTGAGCCACCACGCCCGGTGACATGATTTTAAAGTTATAGATTTGTAGGGTATTCTTTTTATTATTTACCACAAAAAAAAAAATTCCATATCAAGTATTCTGAGAGTCGAATGAGCTGTGCATACCTCTTCAGCAAAGCAGACTTCCTGCTCCTGACCTTGGCAGCATTTCTCCAACAGGCTTGAGAAATCTGTGATGACAGCCTCAAGTTGTTCCTCTGTTATTTGTGGTTTTTGCTTCACAAGGTTAATGAGAAACCTATGATTTAAAACAAAACAAAATACGAAAGAAGTCTGTTATGCAATGTATTTGTCTAAAGTCTTCCTAGTAGAGTGTTCTCAGAGCCTAGCTACCCTCACCCTTAACTCTCACTGCATCAACCCATCACCAGACTTACCACACACACACTGTCCAGTATTTTCATTAGAAAGACTAAGGCTGAAAACTCACCAAGTGTCCCACTGGCCTGGAGTTGTGAGAGTTTTAGACGAAACACTATTTTATACTTCCACCACATTCACATGCAGTGAAAGGCAGCCTTTTTTTACTTACCTAGAACATTCTTTCCTGTCCTCTCTTCTAATGTGTGTTGTACCCACACTAAAAAGCCCATATTTCCAAACCCTGCTATGCACAGTTACCATACTCATATCTGGGGACTGGAAGCACTAATTGCCTGCTCTGCTCAGGTAGCAATGCTTTCCTTTTGGAATTACTGTCAACTGGGCCAAAGGGAAAGCTTGCAAGGAGAGGCAGCATTCTTATTGTACCTTGAAATAGATTGTGAGAGAAGAAAAGAAGGGAAGAATGGGTTTTCCAATGACAAAAGACCACTTACAAAGCAAATGGATATTAAAACAACGTGGGAGTTTACAGACCATAACTTTGACTTGCATTACCATCACCATCAGGGAATAACTCCCACAATGAATGGAAATGTTCATGTCATTTCTCAATACTCATACTGCATGACTGAATCAAATATTATGGCTATTCTTTCAAAGTGTAAAGAATGTAAAAAAGATTCAATGATATGTTTCCTGTACTTGGAATGAAAATATTCAGACTTACTGCAAAAAATATACCATAATTCCTCAAAATACATAACCAATTTTTCCTCACCCTTAAAATGCATCACCGCAACAATTATAACGGAGATCATTTTTATAAACAGGAAATTGTCCACCTTCGTGAATTTTTCCAAACCTACTTTCTAATGAGGCTGTGAAGACATCAAGAGGAAATTATTTTGAAAGGCACTTTAAGTGCTTTGGGGATAATAATGTTTTATTAGTGAGCTCCAGAGTGATAGGTATGTGAGGTAGAAGTCCTAACTACTCCTTGGTGTTTTCGGTCTTCTCCATGCTAGCAAATAACAACTTCTTACTCTTGTTTCATTGTTTGTAGTGCTACACCCTGAGCTTGGCACAGATCCTTATGGAAGATGAACTTGTCAGCAGAGAATGAAGGAGGAACGTATGTTTCATCCACCACCAAGCTGCTGAAGCATGGCCTCCTGTTCGCATACGAAGAAGTGCAGCACTGGCCAACACCAGGGTTGACAGGGGTCGCTGCATGTCTGATACATAATTGTCCAAGGATAAGGTCAGCCTGGTTAGTAGGATGAGAAAGAAGAAAGCAAGGAGATTGGGTATTAGCCACAAAGGTGGTTCAGGTTTCCAAAACACCGTTGCAATAATTTCTAATGTCCAGCAACTTATAATTACTATTACAGGAAAACTTGCTGTCCATGTGGGATGATGTAACGCCATATTGTAAATTCCAGTGTTTACCCATTTGCTTGGGATAAACCTTAGCATTCAGTGGCTGATATTCCATATGTAATGTTAGGGACAGTCCCTTTAGCTAATTGTACCAGCTACTTGAAACATGCTTCCAGTTACATATATACTTGCAAAAGGGGGAAAAAATCTGCCCTAAAGTTTCTCATGTATATCTGGTTGAGTTTTCCATTTTACTTTTGAGATCCAGATAATCACTTTCTGGGGATTAGAATAGTACAAACCTAGCCCCTTTATTCAAATTCATATACCTACTGGTGCGCACATACACGCGCACACATACACACACACTCACACATACATATAGCTAATATACAATCCTAATTGAAAAGAAATAGGACCAATGTGTATGTGTCTTTAAGCCTTTCCTAATGAAGAATCCTCCTACCTTTCACCTGTGGAGCTATTTCTTCATCGCTTAGCAATAGCTTGTAATAAGGGCTGCCATGTTCTGTTTTCATGTCGTTTACCTGGCTAGTGCTACCTGAGTTATGTAGACCACCTTGTCAAAGACAGCTGTCCTATGAGAGTGATATAATTTTTATGCTCAAATGTCAGACGGAAAAGTTCAAGCTTAGTGATAGAAGTAGCTTTCCCACAGTGGTGCAACTCACAAATGGTGAAGGTGGGATGGACTTCGGGAGGGAGGCCACTAGAAGCTGCACTCCTGACCATTGCACCATCCAGCATCCCTGCAGCCTCCCAGCATGTGGAATTCAGCAAACAATTCAGGTGATGTTTAATGACAAGAAAATTCCACCACATGAAGACTAACTAGAAAGTAACTTGTCATCATCACCAAGAGGAAAACAAATAAAACAGATATACAATTGTTTTTTGCCACAATGACTTTAAGGAAAAAAAAATCAACCTGTAAGCATACACATGGCACTAGTGACTTTATGAAATAAAGATGATTATATATAAATGACTGACTGAAAAGTCATTTTACTACTTATAACATAGAGCTTACCCTGTGCTGTACCCTATACCTTGTTAAAGAGAACCAATTATCCCTGATGTCACAATAATAACATTATACTACAAAAGGCAGAAATATAAGTATGGCTAACATAAAATGACTAATTTCAATCGATCAAAGATGAAGATATTTTAACATTAAAATAAGTATCTAGTGAACAAAAAAAGAAAAATTATGAGTTGAATGACAAGTCAGTCATTCTCTTTCCTATACATAAAGTCTGCTCATACATTGTTGGATAAACTGGCTGCACTTTCACCAGCCAGAAGGACAGGAACACTGGCCACATGCCACCCGTTCAGAGCTGAGATCTCACACCCTCCCCCATTATAACTAATCAAACAAGCCCCTCAAAGTCGGCTTCACATTGTTTTTTAGCATTTCTCTTAGAGGAGAATCATGAGGCTATTTCAAGTCAGACAGGGCAGTAATGAGATGGGACCAAGCAGAGCAGACACTCACCGCTCCCTCACCACAGGCCAGTAATTTGTCATCACTGAGTTGGCAACAAGTGGCCCCCGCGGCAGCCATTTTTCTGGTGAAGGCTATCAGTTCAGATGATGTCAGCTGTGGAGCCTTCTTTGTGTAAGCCACAAGAAACCTGAAAGAAGCATTTTTTAAACCAAGTCCTATTGAGTTATTCATGAGTTTTTAGCCTCCTGGCTCCTTCTCAAAGACTCTCTTCTGTTGTCAGAAGACATGAAGTCAGCTTATTTGTTGTGTCCACATGGTATTTGGGCCAACTTTTGAGACTAACAAGCACTTCTTATACTCCTAGGATACCAACATACCACAATGGGAAAGAAGGGCTCGCTCTCATGCCCCATCTCAGAGCTTCACTGACTTTAAACCTGAACTTTTGGTGTTTTAACTACGACAGACTATAGCAAAATGGATATCATTACTGCAAAAAATCTATACAGTATGAGGAACCAAAAGCCAGTGCCCGGATCAGACTTCACAAGGCCATTCTTGTTGCTTCCTCCAAGAGGGGAATAGGGACGGCTACCTTCTCTTCCAGGAAACTGGGTAATCAGATTGCATTGACTTCCAGATTAACTGAAATTAGAGTAGCCATGGGTTCAGTAGTTTGAATTCTTATTTTCCTTACCTGTTAATAACTTTAAATCTCTAAGAAATATTGTTTACAAAAACATACGCATTTTGTAAGTAGTATTCTCCTAATTTCTGGAAGAGACCACAGCTTCGCTTTGCCAGCGCTTGGCTCTCCTGGATGTATTTCTGTAATTCTTTCTCCTGAAAATACAAATATATGTATATACTTTTTTCTTTTCCTGGACACATAACTTTATATATACAAATAAAATATTGTATTCCATTATAAAACCAATCTTAGAAAAAACTCTTTGAGGTTTTTTAAAATATTAAAGATGACAAAGGATGAATTTTGAGAACTGAAGCAAATGGACTTTAGGGAGATTAAGTTTAAAATTTTATTAATGACAAAATTATTCAATGGCAAAACTTAATCTTTGGATAAAAGGTTGTAGTTCTTTCTGTATAAAATTCTTGCCTTCTCTGAACACTAGTCACACGACCACAAGGGTAAGATTGGCAGACAGCAGATAGACACTGCTAGGGGAGGGAGAGAGGAGGGAGAAGGGGGGAGGAGAAGGGTGGTGGGTACGTGACAATACACTGGGTACCAGGTCCACTATCAGGGGAAGAGAGGGCCCACTAGAAGCTCAAAATTTACCTGCATGCAACCTATTTAAGTCGTAAATCCCCACCTGTGCCCTACAACTCTGAAATTTTAAAAAATAAAATTTTTGCCTTTCTGAAGCTGCCGAAAATGATGCTACCTTTTTTGTGCATCAAAGAACATTTGGTTAACATTTTTATTTGTAAAGTAAGCCACTAGTTTCAGACTACTAGTTAATAATTACTCAATACTGAGATACCTAGTTAATGGATATAACTAGCTAGCTACTAGTTAACAACTAGATGCTTTCAAACAACTAGCATTTTTAATGAATAATATCGATCTAGTGTTTAGATTCCCCTAAAATTCTAGAGTAACTTACTCCTTTATCTTGGCATTGGAGAGGGTTTTCAGACTGGAAACACTTCTCCAATAACTCCTGGTATCCTTTAGCAACTCTTAGAATTACTGGGACAGCAAGCTGAGGATGTCTTCTTGAATATTCATGAACAAAACTGAAATATATGGAAAAAATGTAAGTTATTGGAGCTAAGAGACAAAATGAAGCCATCACTTCCCTAATTATTCCTGTATAGTATGGCTTGTAGAAGTTAAAATTCAAATAAATCAACCTGGAGATCCAATATGATTTGAATTCTATGAATGGCAAAGCTGTTGATAAAGAGATGATTCCTCAGATTGTCCTTTATTGGCTTTTGCATTTCTCATTTTGGCTTTCAGTTGTGGACTTTATATTCTTTAATTCACCAAACACTTTTCCAGTGCCTACTCTATGTTAGCATTGCTTTAAGCAGAAAGAAGTCAATGACATGTAAGATAAAACGCCTGTCCTCTCAAAAGTTTACATTATAGGGAGACAGAAAGAATTAAACAAGAAATAGGACATCTCATTTCAGGTGATAAATCAGTGAAAAGAAATTTCAAAAGACTGAAAAGAGGAAAAGGGGTACCACCGAAGGTGAAGAGGCCACTCATATAGTGTGGTCAAAAAAGTCTCTGATCAGCCGATAGCAGAAGACATCAGCTGTTCAGAAGGATCTGGGGGGAAATCAATCTTGGCTAAGAAAATTTCTACTGCAAAGAACCTTTGCAATTGAAGAACTGCTTCTATTAAACCAACAATTGTCTTAAGATATGTTTGCATGTGGAAGCTTAAAGATAATTCTCAAATTCACTAATTGCATTCCCAGATTGTAGAATTAGTTTGCCACCAATACATTGTAAATATGTGTCTCTTAAATCTGAACTTTGCTATAGTTTACATAATTTTATTTGGCAGTGCAGACAATGTGTGAATGTTTAATTTTAATGTAACAATAAAATAATATCCTCAGGGAATATTACAAAGAAAATTGGGCCCTTATTTTCATTTCTACATTAGAATCAGACTCTTAAATTTAGAAAGACCCTTGGAAATTATGAAGCGTTAATGTCCTAAGAGCTGCACAAATCCCTCCTCTAATAAATAGTGTTCATAGTTACACACTGTACAATAAAGGAAAATGTATTAACTTGATTGCTTGCTTCCCTTAAAGGCAAATAGAATGAGAACATGACATTTCAATTATACTATTACAAATTACTGTATTGCAAATGTCTCTAAACATGTTTTGAATTTCTTAAAAACTATAAGATATTTATTCAATAAATAGCAAATAAGCTGTTCCAATAAAAGGTGATCTATCTAGCATTAGCTATTGGGCTATATTCTTGGGAAAAGTGGTTTAACATGCATAGCAAAAGAGCACATTCTCAATCATGAGCCCCTTTTTTATAGTAAAGATGTGGTGTACAATTCAAGGTTAGGTATGTAAGAGGTCATCATACAGGTGAAGTTTGGTCCTCCCATTGATCCTTACTTCGCCTGATTTGGGATTAGGTATCCTTACTGATGTAATGTGCCCCTCCCCTCCCCTGGCAGTGACTCACTAACTGCCAATCTCTTTCATGTAATATTATGATAAATGTTCAGGATCTACTTGGGAGTGAGAACGTGAGGTACTCATATCTTTGTCTCTGTGATAGATGACTGAGTATGATAGACTCTAAATCCATCCAAGTTGCTGTGAAGTTCATAATTTTGTTATGAGCCTTTTTATTACAAAAATATCCATATCCTATGTTAAAGTGCAATGGTGACCATTTGAGTAATCCATACAGAATAACACTGCGTCTGCTTCCAGAGAAACTGAGATAAAATAAAATAGCTTTATAAGCAAGTCAGTTAGTAATAGCAATGGTGAAATCTTCACCATTATCACCATTATAAGACAAATCCCATTCCTTATTCCTTAGTTATTTGCCTAAGTCTACTTTGGGTCAGAACATTCTAACCAAACATCCTCACATATTAAGTTCAAAAACCATAGACATCTCTCCACTTCAGCAACACAGAACTGTCAGCGCATAATCTTTACTAATACCTACATAGATTTAAGAGTGCGTTACCTTGCCAAGAAGATATTTTTTTCCCCTGAAGTAAATTGGTTGAAATCTCTATCTCCTAAAAACCTGTTTAGATTTGGAGATAGACCTTCAGGTTTTTCATCATTTTCTGCGTGGATGATACATTGACCAAGTTCAAGTATGGGTAATTTGCAACACTCTGCTATTTTGCTTGACAGATACTCTTGTTGAGAACATACATAGGATATAATCTTTTCCTGTAATAGGAAAAATAAAGTACAAGTTTCAAGATTTATTCTTTAATGTAGAACCTAAGAGCTAGTTGGAAGGAAGGAAAGAAGGAAGGAAGGAAGGAAGGAAGGAAGGAAGGAAGGAAGGAAGGAAGGAAGGAAGGAAGGAAGGAAGGAAAGGAAGAGAGGGAGAGAAAGAGGGAGGGGAAAAGCAAGGAAAGAAGGAGGGAGAAAGAGAGGAACGGAGGAAGGAAGAAGGAAGGAAAGAAGACTTTTTACCTTTCTCCCCACTTTTGTTTTTCTTCACTCATTTCCACTTACCTGTTTGTTCAATTCTTCTTTCTATGGTTGTAAGCTAAACTCTATTTTATTTTAATAGGAACACTTTAAAAATGAGGGAAATGTACCCCTCAAATCAAACGGAATGTGTGTTGCTATGTGTCTTTTTATTAGTACCCAAATTTGTCACTAGACATTTGCAGCTGATGTCATGACATGGAGAGCAAACTTTCCACTCCAAGAGAATGATAACCGTCTTTAACAGAACAAGCTGCTGTAACCAAATATGACCTTCAGAGGGTAGTCTATAGATAATAAAATGGGAGTGGACATAAATGACCAGAAAGAAGCAGAGCTTATGTATCCCTGCCATGGGATTGAAAATTGTGTATAATCTTAGCAGGGACAATTAGAACACATTATTCAGCTATTAAAATCCAGTTTACATATTAAACTTAAATTAATTGCTCCACTTTAAAGGAAAAAGGGTGGCTATGCGTTCCAAAAATTGAGAAAACAATTTTTTTTTAAAATTACTCAAAATCAGTAAAATTGTCAGTTAAAGACTAAGAAAAATGAAATTTCTTGTAGATGTCCCTAGGGTGCAGATAAATACTTCTAGAAGAGAAAACAAGGGAAGTAGTACAGTGTGCCTGTCGGGTCCCTTCTTTCCAGTTCATCTTCCCCAACTCCTCAGGGATTGTCACCCTCAGGACTCCCCTGTAGCCTCAGCTTCTTGCTTACTTCCAAGGCCATCTCATGCAAACTGTCCGAGAAATGGGCTGAAATAAGCATTTTAGCTTCACTCTCAGCCTTCTGGAAACTATAGTCTTGTCCTGGTTTTCAAACCATTTGAGTATCTAAAGCCCGTGATTTTAAGGTTTCTTGGATTTTAATCCTCTTTGGATTTTTAACCTCTTTGATATGTAGAGAGGACCAGAGAAAGAAAGTAATTTGGGAATAGAAAAGCCTCTTGCACAATAGCTACAAGTCTAGGGTTAGCCAAAAATAGACCAATGCTGCATTGCTTAAATATCACCACTGACTACACTGCACATTGAAGGAATTTTTCCTGGAGTTTTTTTGTTTTTTTCCTAGAGCCCTTTACTCACATCTGTCTCTGGTGTGGGCCAGATTTTTACCTTGTGGAAGAGTTTCCTGTGTGCTATTTTTTGTTGTATTTGTAAATTCAACAAACTATCATGGGATGCTTTCCATATGCCATGCCTTGTCCTATGAAGATAAGAGTAAACAAAAGACAGTCCCTAATTCTATGGAAATCATTGTTTCCAAAAGACAGTCCCTAATTCTATGGAAGTCGCTGTCTCCTCTCTATCAGGCTATAAATTCCTTGAGGTCATCTTGTGCCTTTATAACAAGTGTTTCTCACAGTGGCTACCAGATAGAAAGCACTAAATATGTATTTGTCAAATGAAAGAATAAATGAATGAAAAAATAAATGCATGAAAACTAAAGAGTCTGCCACACAAGACCCTATGTGGAGGCCTCCTGAGAGGTTCCCAACTCTTTTCAAAGTAAGGAATGTACAAGCCCTGGTCTCACAAAAGGAGACATTTCTGAAGTGAAAGTCAGGATCAACAAAAGATGGCCCAAGAGTTTCTACCAAGATGTCTGTAACTTCACTTAATCACCTAGTTTCCATCCCCTGTGACCCACTAAAGTCAGACAGCCTTCACCCTTTAAAATGAGACAAAAAGAAAGAAAAGAGAGCAGAAATACACCTTTTTTAAGGAAACAAGACTCTTTACCCCATCCTGCAGACACTCCAGCACGTCTCCTCTGCAGCACTGCTCGTGTACATGGGTCACGTCCAGGACCAGTTTCTGGATTTCGGTAAAATTGACTTTAGTAAACTTTTGACTCAGTTTAGTAACAGTTCTAAGGGGAAAAAATAAATGAGAGACCAATCTTTGTTACCTATCAGAAGGAAATAGAGTTTATAGAGTATTATTATAGTTGAAGCGTAAAAGAGAAATAACTGAAATGTTCTTGTTGTTTAAAGAGAAAAAGAAAAGTATTTTGTGTCTTGTCAATTCCAGCCCTGTCCTTCAAGGCGGTAACTCTGTAAGCTGTGACTTCACCTGACAAATGGTTCAGAAGTAATTTATCTTTTCCTAAAATCTTTCTTGAGAATTGAGAAAAATTCTTTTTTGCCGTTCATCCCTGATGTGGAGCATTTGAGATCATTGTTGTGAGTGGACAGAAAGATTTAAAAAGATGAACAATTAAGTAATGAAAAATTCCATGAGAATGAGGATGATTTTCACTGGGAAAAAAAAATACTTCTGAGAATTCAGGAAGGGAGGCTTATGTGCAAATCAATGAAACGGGACAAAAAAGTGGAGCACACTACATATTTCAGGCATATCATCATGCCAAGGCAGTACTGTGGCTAAAAAGGAAAGTAAGAAATAAAAATTCTGGTGTTTTATGCATATTTCCTTACATTCTAAGTGATTTCTTTGTGAAACCACTGTTCCTAAAGCATATGGGATTGTTGCCACTACAGGTGAAGATGAACTTTCTTTATAAATTTAGAGCATTTAGCTTTAATCACTTATGGATAGCAAATAATCAATACAATCATGATAATACTATCTTATTTCTATTTTATTGTCAAGATAAATTTAAGTACAGTAGCTCATGAATCAATCTTTAAATTTGTAAATGAGTTGGAGAGTAGTTAGGACATATGATTAAAAACTTTAATCTAGGTCTCCATTGTGTACAACATGTCTTAATGAATCATTTAACAAACAAATAAATAAACTCTTAATGTGTTTACTTACTACAGCTCAGAGATTTTCCTGTGCTAGAAAGGTTTCATCATAAAAGAGTTGAAGAGTTAAACCAGTTATGTAATTTAAATTTTGCTTTTCTCCTGACACTAGATTATAATATGATTGCCTTAAAAGAAGTAATAATTGATATAATGGGCCTTATGGCAGATTAGGAAGCACAATTCATGTCAAGAATGTCTTGTTAAGGCAAAAGTTTTAAACAATACTCAGCAAAGTCTGGCTTATTTTGTAGAAGAGTTAGAAAAATATAGTCTAATAATGAGGTATAATTTGATTGCAGGCCAGAATTTAAGGACCTGGAAGAACAAGTCAATAATATAAACCTTAAAAGTCTTCTCTAAGTATTATCTCCACTAGGCTTCAATGAGTGCTAGACAGCAGACTGATCTGTTAGCTTCCTTCCAATCCAAAGAATTCGTGATTCTAAGCCCATTAGTCCTCATCAAAGGAGATTTTATTCTCTATAACAGCAACAATGAGAAAAATTAACACAAATAGCAAAATGGTAGTTCTGTAGATCTGACCCTTTTCCCTTGATAGAGCTTAAACTTACATGGCTTGGGAGGTTCGAGGTCCAAAATCTTTCATTACTGCACATACGTGTTCGTTTAACAAGCTGCTTTCTTTTAATTCTTTTGTAATCGATGCTGCCTAGATGTAGAGGATACAAGGTATCATGAAAGCATATGTTTCATTTTACAAGAACTAATAATTAGAAAAACAACAGAATAGGTAAAATATAAATCTCCATAAAATATGTCTTTTTTACTAAAAATTATAAATGTCATAAATTTTGGCAGAACGATATTCACACATTTACTCTTTTAGGTTAGTGTATATGCATCTATGCCAGACAGATTTATTATCATAGTTTCTTTCATCTTTCTCTCCTTCTTTCATCTTTCTCTCCTCCTGTTCCTCCTCTTCTCCATTTTCTTTTACCTCTTACTTCTTTTATTGATATGATCATCTCTCCCTCTGCCATTTCTTCTTTACCAAACTCATTTCCTACATAGTAAAATAACTCTTGGCTGAATGAATTAATCAAAACACAACATCAAATCCTGTTTTTTTCATACAAAGATCAAACTTCTAACATAAGCTCTATTCTGAAAATGATACTCTCCACATGAAACACCTTTCCATTTTTAATTGTGTTTGGTTTTGAGTCATAGCCAGACTACAATGTTGGTTCAGGTAACCACACAAATATAATACCTTTGTTTGGAAGCATTCAACTGCATTGTCAGCTTTGCAGCAAGGAGGAATGATTTTGTCATAGCGACCAGCCAAAGCAAGAAGTGTAGGTGCATACAGGAAGGGATGTCTTCTTGCCACCTCATAGATGTATCTGTGAAAGAATACAGAGCCAGAAGATGGACAAACACCTAAAAATAGGACTACTGCTGTTTGGAGCTGCACTCTAGAAGTTTTTTTAAAAGATTCAGATAACAACAACAAAAAGTGCATTTGACTTTTGCTTTATTATGCTCCTAGGGGGAAATAGTCATTTTTTTCTCAAGTGCTGTTAGCAATTTTTCTCAGTAAAGATCTTAAGGAAAAAAATTATCTGACAGAGGATACCAGATTCTATCATAAGAACAAAACAGACAGACATGCTGACTATGATTCTTATCAAAATGTCCTTTTCAATAAGACTATTCTGATATGTTTCAATATGACCAAGGCTAGACTTTTGCTAAGTAAATCAGAAAGGTGAACTCTTTCTTCCTTGTTAATGCAGAATGGAGTTATCCACCTGGGCAGTCACCGGAGCAGAGATATTCTAAGGACAGGTCCTCTATTTCTCTGGTTTACTTATTAACATGGAAGACAGAAGAGATAAAGAGTTAGATACAGGCTTTCCAAACAGGGAACCTGGGTTTGAATGTACTAGCAGTGTGCCCTCAGTCAGTTGTCTTAAGCTTTTAAGTTTTAATTTCCTCACTGACAAAATGAGAAGAATGAAGAGGAAGGGGAAAACAAGACTTCAAAGGTTGTTTGTGAACATTTATCTGATCCTATGGACCAAGTAGCCTTGCTTCTGCAACATCTTAAGTGTTCAATAAACCATCAACACGCTTACATATCTTAACCATGCCTGGATCTCTAAAGTTTTTTTTCGGGCAATTTGGTGAACATGCAACACCAATATATGGCTCTGGAAAGAGTCATTTTGTGCAATACTAATATATTTTTGGAAAAATTAAAATTGAAATATTAAAAGGGAAAAAAACAAGATGTCTTCCAAGAGACAAAAGGAACTTCTGCTGGGTGTGTTGTGAGGAATAGACTACATCTGGCATCCTATGGAAACAAAGTTAAGTAACAACTAAGTAGTAACTTTGCATGAGACCTCAGTAGATGCAATGCCAAGCATTATTTCTGTTCCACCACATATGAATACATCTTAAACTGCAGAAATACTAAATTCTGTTTGGGATTGCTCCTTTTCTGGGGTTCTCATCTACCTTTAAACTGAATACTTACCTGTTCATGAATGTCTCTCTGTCTTCTTTATATGCCTGACAACTTGTGACCGGTTCTGGAACTTGAAAGGGTGGAATGGATGCTGGAGCTGTCTTTTTGTGTGCAAGTAAACATTTATGCCTTTCCTCTTCACTTTGGCTGCAGCAGTCTGAAAGTCCATACTTTTCAGAAATTTCCTTCTCATGACAGATTTCTTCCAGAAAGGTAAAGAGCTATGAGAAAGATTTTATTATTTTATTTTATTTTTTTGAGTTGGAGTCTCACTCCGTTGCCTAGGTTGGAGTGCAGTGGCACACTCACAGTCACCCCAGCATCGACCTGCTGGACTCTGGTGATCCTTCCGCCTCAGTCTTCCAAGTAGCCGGAACTACAGGTGCGTGCTTCCACGCCCAGTTAATTTTTTATTTATTATAGAGATGAGGTCTCGCCAAGTTGCCCGGGCTGGTCTCAAACACGCGGGCTCAGGTAATCCACTTACCTCGGCCTCCCAAAGTGCTGGGATTACGGGCTGAACCACTGAGCCCGGCCAAGAAAGATTTTATTTTTAACAAAAGACGATTAACTTAAAAATTCTATAAAACACATAAACTGTTTTCTGATATTTAAAATCAAAGCTATAGATTTAAAAAATTCCCATACAAATGTATTTAGGGGTTTTTTTTTTGCTGCCTTGGGGAAATGAAATTTTAGTCTCCAACCTTGAGTAATACGCATAATTATTAGATGAAATTATTTTAGTTTAAAAGGAGAAAGGCCATGCAATATTTTGTTTCTCACACTCAATTTTGATTTTTTAAAAAAATTTTCCCTTTTATATTACCAGTAATTTGCCCCAGGATGTATAAGCTTTCCTTTTTTATATAAACCATGTTTCAGACATTGGTACTCATTTCATGTGGCAATCTTATGACAAGACATTAATCTAATATTGGATATTATTTTTGCTTAAAAATAAAAATGTTTTGAAATGGAGATTTTAAATAATTGAATTTTGAACTGGAAAATTGATTTTGAAAAGAAGCCTTTTTCATTGGTCATAATTACAGCTAAAATGTTCTTAAATGCACATACTTCCTTTTTCAGGGACTTAATTTTATCAAAATCAGATGACAACACCAATATTCTGAAGAAAGCCTCTGAGGACTACATGTTTCATTCAGGAAGTCTTTTTTTTTTCTTAGCTTTTATAACAGTTAACAGTAATGTTTAGAGAATCCTGGAACGCTTACATAAGACTTCTAGTTCCAAATCTACATTTTAAAAACTGCCTTTAATTTGCAATAATAAATCAGCAATCTCTAACGTTACATTGGACCTCTAATTGGATATAAAGTTGCAATACGGATGTATTTTGCATTTTATACACATTTTAAAAAGATTATCAGGACAAGCCAAAAGTAGAGATGATAAACAGAGATTTTTATTAAACCATAAATTTCAGAGTTGGAAATTACTTTATGTCTTTAAAATGCATTTCCTCTACAATATTCCACACACATTGTCTTTTGGCTACTTCTTTAACTACCCCACCATGACAGGATTCTCTGGGCATTTTGTTCCATAATTGAATACCTCTAATCATTATAAAGTTTTTTTCTGTATTGAGATAAAGTAAACAATAATAATTACTATTTATGGATATTGGGACATCCACATAGTAAAAAAAAATAGTCAGTGTTTATCTAAAATTCAAACTTTACTGGGTATCATGTTTTGTTGTTTGTTTTCTAAACCGGGCAAACCTATGTGCTATGCCCCACTTTTACTATAGTGTAGAGCAGGAGTTTCTAACCCGTGGACTGGTTCCAGGTCCTGTTAGGAACCTGGCTGCACAGCAGGAGGTGAGCAGTGGGTGAGCTCCACCTCCCGTCAGATCAGCGGGAGCCCGCCCATTATTTTATTTACCATTTCTGTCCACTCCTCTTTTTTTTTTATGGTGAGTTGTATAATTACATTATATATTACAATGTAATAATACTAGAAATAAAGTGCACAATAAATGTTATGCTCTTGAATCATCGAGACCCTCCCTCCATCCCACCCTACCCCTTTCCCCTCCATCTGTGAAAAAATTGCCTTTTACAAAACCAGTCCCTGATGCCAAAAAAGTTGGGACTGCTGGTATATTGTGTAGTGAAGCTGTTAAAGACATTCATTCTGGAGTCAGATGGCCAAGTTTAAATCCTGGTTCTGCCATTTGCTGGATCTCTTAGGAAAGCTACTTAACCTCTCTGTGCCTCAGTTTCTTCCCCTTGTCTGTATATTCTAGGATTATTGTAAATATTCAATAAATAAATATTTGTTAAAAAAAAAAAGCTGATATCCTGCCAATAAGCCTCAGTCAATCTCTTGACTCACTGGAGAAACATTCTGATTTCATCAGTGCTGTCCTCTGTGTCATAAAATATTTTGATTATTAATGTGTATGCAACACTCTAGAATAACGTCAGTCTCACATTGTGTGCTTAATAAAAATTAACTACTACTATTATTATGCTAGTCTCCATGACAAGTCTGAAATAGAAGCTGTTATTGTTATCCCTTATTTCATAGATAAGAAACCTGAAGCTCAAGGAAGTTAGGTAATATGCCCACAGCCAGCCAGATAGCCTTGTTTCAGAGTTTTAGCTCCTCATCTTCATGCTTCCATTGTCTCTTTACAGTTGCCACCCACTGTTCTCTTCTGCTCTCTCCAGCAATTCAGAATTAGTCTCATCCTTCTTTCATACACCAGTTCTTCAAATATTTGAATGCATTCCTCATACCAGCCCTGTATCTTCTCTTCTGCGTGCTAATTTTTGGTCAAATTTTTGTTTGTTGTGTTATTCACTCACCTGATTTTCAAAACACCCATTGTCAGTGGATTTCTTAATTGTAGTCAAGACATCTTTCACCATTTTGCTTACTTCTTCGTAAGTGGCTACTTGAAAAAACTGAGCATAAAATATAGTAGCTCTGAAACAACAACAAAAAACATATGAATGCTTAAACTGATTTATATCAAGCTCATTTTTCTCAAGTATAGTTTTTGTTTGTTTTGTTTTCTGTTTATGTTGCGACCTGTTGTGATGGTGACCTTTGATTTTTAAAATTTATGTAAATTTAGGTGCTGACCATGTAGAAAGAAATTTTAGTCTTTTTCTTGTTTTCATTCCCTACAAATATGCATGTAGATGTTAAAAGTCAAACTAAGTGGGATTCCCATTCATAGGAGTGGTTCCTCCTTTTGGAGTCATCCATTCACCGCAGTGCAGCCATCATTGAGGATATCTACAGTTTGTACACTTTCTTTTAAATTTAAGAGAAGGATTGGCCATTAAACCTCTGCCTTTGTCTGCTCCAGTATGATCAAAGTCTGGCCCAAGATGGCAGTGCTTATGGATGGACTCAAAGCCATGCTTGTGTAGATTGCTGTGTACGAGCAGTAGCAGCAACACACTACTTTAAATTTATCATTAGAAATTGCAAAACCATGGAATGGAAAGATAGTTTTCAAGATACCAACATACTCTCCACAAATAATTGTTTGTTTGTTTGTTTCTTGCTTGTGTACCTTGAATCTTGTGTTCTGAGGCTGCTTAAAATATTTTACCTCTTATGATTTGCCACTAAGATTTAAATAGTCTACATAATAAAGAACATTGTGGCACCATTCTATTTGGTATTGATGAGAAAAAAATACTTAATTTATAAATCAGGCACTAATCTTCAGTTTCTAAAATCTGATTTGGGTTAGGCACCGTGGCTCAGGCCTGTAACCTCAGCAGTTTGGGAGGCAGAGGCAGGAGGATTGCTTGAGCCCAGGAGTTTCAGACCAACCTGGGCAGCTAGGCCTTTCCTTTACCAAAAAAAAAACAATAAAAAATTAGCCGCGTGATGGTGTATGCCTGTAGTCCCAGTTGCTAAGGAGGCTGAGGCGGAAGGATCACCTAAGTCCAAAAATGTAAGATTGTGGTGAGCCTTGATCATGCCACTGCCCTTCAGTCTGAGTGACAGAGTAAGACCAAACTCAAAAAATAATAATAATAAAATAAAGTAAAATCTGATTTTGTTTACCCTTTGGAATTTCAAGAAATCTAGAAGTTAGCACCTAAAGCATTGGCCAACAGTTCAACCTCTTCAATATTAATTTGATATTCAGTTTATGTAACTTTTCTTGAAATTGTCCAATTTTCTTCTGTACTGTTAAACTCACAGAGCTACCCAATTTCATTTAATTATCTACTAATGTTATTACTCCATATGCAAAGTGCATTTATACAAGTTAAACTTACAGGTTAGCTAAATTCACCTCCTCTTTACATTGGGAAGAATCCAATATGGAGGCTGGAAAGCAAAATAAACTTGTGAAACATGGTGTTTTCAACCGCAACCAAGAAACCAATCGTTGTTACATATAAATGTTTGTATTTAAATTAGGACTATACAATTTTAGAACTAAGAAAACATTAAGGATCACTTATCTAAACATCTTAATGTTATATTTGAGAAAACTAAGAAATCAAGTTAAAAGTATAGTTTATAGTAGACCTAAAATCCCGATGTTGTCTTCCAATTGTTTGGTTTTCTCCGTACTACAGTGCTGTAATTGGCCTGAAAATAAAATGGCTAAAACTATATTTAAGTCTTCCTTTTGAACACAATTATACTGTAGTTTGCCATTCATATCCCAGTGAACCACAGTGTTACTTCTTCAAACCAGTGACCCATTTTTCTGAATTAATGATAAACATGTTACTTATCTGACCAATCTGAGAGAATTTTATATATGAAGAACCAGGATTATGGCCTAGTTTACATATATAATTTTTTCAAGGTTCATATGCATACCAATCAACTAAATAATACACAAAAAAGTGATTCAACATGAAGCATAGAAACCATTCATTGATCATGTTAAGCACTGCATGACTTTGTAAACGTCTTGTAAAGTTACGAGTTTGCCACGTTTAAATATATCCACCAGTTCAATATTTTTTCTGTGTATAATAAATATGACAAATAAATCAGATAAATAAATGCAAATCTTAAAATTTTAAGAATTTTGATGTAGAGAAAAGACAAAAAAGAAAAGCACAAAATATCTCACCTATTCCATATTCATTTCTATGCAGAGTTCTGGATTCAGCAAAACTTAGTAGAAAAATTAAAAAAATTGATTCCACCCACTTCATGGCTGCTAGTTATTTTGCTGCTGGCGATAGTGGGAGCAGAATATTGAAAATCATGCTGGAATTCTTATATACCTTTTTCAGGCAATGCCTGTTAACTATTAACATTTGGTTGGTATATCTGCTACTTTATGGTATTTCCTTAGGTTGAAATTGGACAATTTGCCAATAATTAACAGCACAGGGTTTGTTTGCATTTTACGTTCAAGGACACAGATCACTTTGGGGGGGGGAACTTGCAAATTCATTCCATTTTGCAATGGAAATGTTCTTCCCAAACTACAGAAATATTCTTCCCAAACTACAGAATAGTCAAAGAGACAATTTGCCCCCAAGTTGCAGAATAATTAAATGCTTTCAAATTAATAAGTTAATGAGGCCCTAAAGAAAAGACACCAGACTTGGTATGAAATTCATCTAATGCATTAATTCTTTAAAACTATCAATTGAATGCCTTCAAATGCCAGGTACTGTATACACTGACCAATTCAGACTCTTTGTTCAGGAATACATTGCTTATTATGTTGTCAGTTTACCTCAAAATACTTTTCATCTGATTTGTATGTCAGTATGGTACATTTTTAAGTATTTAATATACTATACGTGGCTTAACATAGACCACTTACCAAAAGAACCCTGATGGACCAAGTCCTATGATAATTTTGATTGTTGAAAAGTAATTTGCATGTGTTATTGTGAAGTGGGTCAACTGCACTAATCACTTAGTATCTCAAGATGATAATATTAATACTAAATAACATTATAAACTCCACCTGGTTCCAAGAATGGTTCACCTCACATGCTCCCTGTCTATGATAGTACTAGACTATTATACTTGCAAGGTTCTCAATCCTGCCTACCTATTAGAATCACTTGGAAAACTTTTAAAATTCCCAATGCCTAGACTGTAACCCCGAGAAGTTAAATCAGAATCTACAGAGTTGGGTTTGAGGCATCAACATTTTCTAAAGCTTCACAGGTGATTCATTATTCTAAAGGCAAGAATATACAACCAAATGACCAATACTAGAAATAAATAAATATGGTACATTCGGGAGCCTGGCATGGTGGCTCACTCCTGTAATTCCAGCACTTAGGGAGCCCAAAGAAAGAGAATTGCTTGAGTTCAAGGGTTCAAGACCAGCTTGGGCAATATAGTGGGACCTTGTCTCTACAAAATAATAAATATAATTAGCTAAGCGTAGGGGTATTGGTGCATACCTGTAGTACCAGCTACTAAGGAGTCTGAGACAGGAGGATCACTTGAGTCCAGGAGGTCAAGGCTGTAGTGAGCCATGATCGTGTCACTGCAATCCAACCTGGGTGACAGAATAAGACCTTGCCTCAAAATAAATAAATTAGTTACATCCATAAAATAGAGTAATATATGGCCAGCAAAATAATTTTGTGGAGGAATAGTTAATGATATAAAATATGCTCAGAATATATTACTAAGTAAAAAACAGGGAAAAAAGCAATAGAAATAGAATGGTCCTATTTTTGTCTCTACTCCCCCCACCCCCACCCTCCGCACCCTTTCAAAAAAAAAGAAAGGCTGAGGCGGACGAATAGCCAGAGCCCAGTAGATGGACACTGGGGTGGCCATGAGCATGCCACTGCCCTCCAGCCTGGGCAACAGAGTAAGACTCCAACTCAAAAAAAAAGAAAAGAAAAGATTGAATAAAAAACAGGAATAATGGACCACAAAGCTTAACACTGAATTTCTCCGGATGTTAGGATTACAAAGTGAATTTTATTCTCTCTCTCTTTCAAAACATGTTCGATGAAAGGGCAATATATAACTTTAAAAATAAAATGTTTACAAATGTGCTGAGTATAGTAAATATATTTTTTAAACACATCATACTGCACACATTCAAACAAAAGTGTACCATCAGGATTTCTTCCAGCAGATACGAGCATGTATCATAGTATGAACGAGGTCTTTGGTTTTGGCCAGATAAAATGCCCATTCATTTGTTAACTTTTTCTCATTTACTGCTGTGTGACTGCCCTAGGTTTTGTCTCCTAAGGGACACTTCAATGGGGACAGGCCATGCTCCCCTACTCTCCAGTGAGAGATAACACTGACCTTGTCTATTCGTGTGGATTCCAGGCATCTACAGAAAGTGCAGCTCTTCTACTATTCCAGAAGGGGGCGTTTATGCAAGTGAAAACAGAGACATAAAGCAAAGGCATTAGTGCTGAAGAACTAACTAACTGAAAAGCAGTATCATGAGGATTTGTTCAAAGAACGGAAATACACAGTGTGGCCAAGCACAGGCAAAATATCCCCAAACCTTCCACAGTGCTTGGTTCGTAGACAGAACCTAATATCTTTTGCTGAATGAATGGTAAATATATTTGTTCAAAGATATATTTGTTTAAGATGAAAGAATAGGTTACATTTGGCAAATTTCAGATTCTATACCCTCTGAAATCTTTGTAACTTGACAAACCATATCTTAGGTTTTATGCTATCATATATGTAATCTTCAAGACTGAGTAATCCAATCTTATCGTCTCATCAAAAGAGGAGAGGGGACATGGGTAAATATGGCTGGTGAACACTAGGCCTTTATTAAGTTATAACTAGTTCAATATTATAAATATATCTAAAAATAGGCACATAACTACGAAAAATATATGCACATCAAGCCAGATGTGTGTTGTGACAGCCACCAACTCATCAGGATGGTAATGAGACTACGCAAGAAGTGACAACCTTCCCATCAGTCCATGTCCTATCAAGGTCTAGTCGCTGATATTATGCTGCTTTGTGTCATCTTTTAATCTCCTTTCATATCCTTTCTTATTAAGCAGATGGCTGCTATTCCATCCTCTATGATCAGAGAGGCAGTATAGGACAATGTTAAACACGTGGATTTGGGAACTGGGTGTGAATCTTTGCCCTGCCACTTACTAGCTACATGACTTTGGGTGAGTTATTGACTTTCTCTAGGTTTTACTTTCATCACCTCTAAAATGATGCTAATGATAGTGCCTCCTTCATGGATAAATAAGGATTAAATGCCTTATTAATTGTAATGCCTCAGAGTGGGGCATTGCACGAGGTAGCACTCGATAGATGGGGATTTTATTTATCCTTTCAATAAAACTGTTAAGTCTGCTTACCAAGCACTGTGTTTTGATGGAAATAATCAACAAGGAACAGACACCATTCTGCCCTTGGTGAACGTACAGTCAAATAGGAGAAACAGACAATTACGTCAGCAGCCACAGCATAGTGTGATGGATACTGTGATAAGAAGAGTGAAAAGAGGAACACCTGAAGTGAAGACATCAGAGAAGCCGTCCTGGAGGAAGCGACATTTTAGTGAAGCGCTGAAGAAAAATTAGAGGTGGGCCAAATAGAGAGGGAGGGAGGAGTGTTCCAGGAAAAAAGTACAAGGCATATTTAAGGAATGAGAAGAAATGCAGTTTCAATGGAGCACAAAGTTTAATGATAGACCTCACTATATACAGGACATTTCCAGCTTGGTTGGCAAGGGCCACATCTCAAAGACCTTTTAATCAAGTGTATACTTCCTCCTAGGACAATGGTAGACACAAAGGGGAGATAAAAATTATTGTTATATTTTGAAACTTTCTTGTTATAAAAGGGGACAAGACTGTGATAAAGAGACTAGTTAGGAAGTTTTTACTACAATCCTGTCAAGTAAGTAGTCTGGATGAGAGTGCTAGTTAGGAAATGGGAGCTGTGGATAAAGGATGTGGCATGAATGAGATAAAATAAAAAGGGCTTAGTAACTGAGTACGTGTTCAGTTGTGATATATTGAGCTGAAAATGGAGTGACCAGTTGACCCAAACAGTCCTGGTCCTACGACTGTTGACTTAGTGTAATCATTAATCAGGCTCTCTTGTCCCTCTCGGAGATGTTCTTGTTTGCATGTTGAAATGTCTTTAAGCCCTCCAAGGGAAGAATTTGATGCATACTTGAATACCACTTCTTGTCTTCTGGAGCAAGATTGAAGCTTGAGATGGAAATTGGGAATCATTACCTTGGAGAGGATCATTGCAGCCATGTCAGTGGTTAAGAAAAAGAGATGACAGGGAAAAGAGAACCCCTAAGAATCACCAAATTTTACAAGAAAAGCAATAAGGTGGAGCATTGAACCAGAGTTTGTATACTAACTGCAAACAGCCCTCAATCTATATGTGGCATTGCTCAAGTTTCATCCTGAGTACAGAGTTCACAGCAAATGCTTTTCTGTTGCTCTAATTCTCATCCTGTTTACTTTTTCATAAATCTGTAAAACTGCTAAGCAGTAACATGGAACAGTAAACTGGACTTTGGTACCAAAGAGATTCAAATCTAATCTAATTCTAATCTGTCACATGACCAATTATTAGCTGCATAGCATTAAGCAAATAATTTAATCTGATTCTAAATTTTCTCAAATATAACATGAAAATGATATCTCCCCTGAATTTTGTTTTAATGTGTAGATAAAATAATGTATTTTAAATGTCTGATCCTACAGACTCTAAAAAATAATAGGAATCATTATCATTATTAGCATGCTATTTGTGTTAAATATTAAATATCTTTTCTTCTTCAGAGCAGTTGAGCTGTACATGTGGTAGGAAGAAAACTCCTCTTCCTTCACTCTTTCTGAGATTCTTTTCATTTTTTGTTATTGTTGTTGTTGATTTGGATGGCTGGTTGTTTGAAAGTGTTTTTTCAATCTCTACTCCCCTTTCCCATCAATGCTTATACAAACTGTATCCAACTTTTAGGGTCTGTATTAAATAATTCTCCATGAATATATTTCTGATTATTCTCTAACTAGAGGGAAACCCTCTCACCCCTTATAACACATTAATATATACCTTTTAGATTGTCTTCTCATTGGAACATCTTGTTTTATGATATGTCACAGTCATTTGTATGCCATAAAATTATTCTTAGACAGCTAGCTTCTTAGATTCCAAGACTCATCCTTGTCATTCCTGTAGTGGCTAGCACAACATTTGACATAGAGCATATAAATAGAAATAAATCTCTTTGTAAATAGAAATTGAATGACACTAAATCAAATTGTGGTCATAAGGATTTATACACTAATTGTCCTCACTCATTCATTGACACAAATGAATGACACATCTCTCAGATACTTCTCCCCATAGAACATTACTGAAATGTTTATATTTATATTTTCTCAGATATCCAGGATCCAGAGGCCTCATGACAGATCTAAGAAGGAGAAAGTACCTAGTGTCTTGGGAGGAAGCTAATGAACCTGGCTGCAAATTTAAATAGCTTCAAATGAACCTCATAGAGCACATACAACACAGATGTCATGAGGATGGATGTCCCCAAAGTCCTCCAACCCACAGAATCCGCTTGTCCCTTAAGAAGTAATTACCTAGTCGGGAGCAGTGGCTCACGTCTATAATCCCAGCATTTTGGGAGGCAGAGGCAAGAAGATTGCCTGAGCTCAGGGCTTCGAGACCAGCCTGGGAAACTTAGCAAGGCCTCGTCTCTACAAAAAATTAAATTAACTGGGTGTGGTAGCACGTGTCTGTGGTTCCAGCTACTTGGAAGGCTGAGGTGGAAGGATCCCCTAAGCCCAGCAGGTCGAGGCTGCAGTGGCTGTGAGCATGTCACTGCACTCCAGCCTGGGCGACAGAGTGAGCCTCTGACTCAAACAAGCAAAGATTCCACCTATAGGGAGGAAACAGAATTACTACCAGTACCATTCCCATATGTCTAAGAACTCAGTAATGGAGGAGTACAGCCTGCATTTCTTGACATCATTGGCTCTTCTTTGCTCGTGCTGTTAATTCACTTTACCAATGCTCTATCTTGTCTCCTTTATGTCCTCTCTCTTCCCTTCCCTGAACCCCATGTTTGACAGTCCCCAACCACTTTTTCAAAGAATGCCCTCCACAAGTCTATAGCAAGGAACTAGAAATCAAACAAGAGAAGACCTTTTCCACTTGAACCCACACGACCTGACTCCCGTCATGCAGAGCCCTGACCAGTCTCCTTCTTGCTTGCTCTGTCCCCCCTCCTTTTTTAATCTTCTCTCACCCAAGCCCAGCTTCTAACACTCCTCTCCTGCTAGGCAGGGCCAACTGTTCCTCTCTTTGTTTAATTCAAGCCTATCTAAATCATGCTCTAGAGGAGGGCAGTTCATCTTTCACACTGTTACCCCCCAAAAGCTATCAAAGTGTCTTTATTTAAAAAAAAAAAAAAAACAGCGTTCCTTCATCAAAAGGATTTTGTCTCTGGTTTTTAGAGGGAGAAATTTTTTTTTTTCCTTCCTCTAGGAAGGAACAAAGTGAGAGGAATTAGATTAGGCAACGGATCTGCCTTCCAAACTTAAAAGGATAGAAGTGCCTTCAGGTCAGCGAGGTTAACTAAGACATCAATATGGGTCATGTAAAGATAGAGCAAAGTAAAAAAAACCTATATTCCATTAACAGTGTTTCTCCTTACATGGATTGGCTTCTTATGCTAGGGTGGGCGTGAGTTCTTAAAACAACAGAACTTACCCACATCCTCAAGTAGATTATAAACCACTTGAGATAAACATTTACTTTGACAGCATCTCCTAGAGCAATAACTTGCATTAAAAATGCACTTCTTAAATACATGTTTGTACTGATTTTTTTTTTTAGTCAGAATCTCACTCTGTTGCCCAGGCTGGAGTGCAGTGGCATGCTCATGGCCACTGCAGCCTTGGCTTGCTGGGCTCCTGCGATCCTCCTACCTCAGCCTTCCAAGTACCTGGAACTATAGGTGAGCACCACCACACCCGGCTTATTTTGTTATTTATTGTAAAGATGAAGTCTCACCATGTTGTCCAGATTGGTCTTGAACCCCTGAGTTCAGGCAATCCTCTCGCCTTTGCCTCCCAAAGTACTGAGATGACAGGCATGAGCCACCACACCCAGCCTGTAATGACTTTTTTATGGAGTTCCTCTCTTCCCTGCTTATGTAGCCATGGCAAGGTATAATAAATAACAAAGGGAGTCTCTGGCCATCTGCCATCATCAGCACAAGTGCTGAATACTCCATTTACTTAGTGTCTTAGTCCATTTGTGCTTCTATACTAGGATCTGTAATACTGAGAAATTTATAAACAACAAACATTTATTCCCCACAGATCCAAAAGCTAAGAAGTCCCAGATAAAGGTACCAGCATGTTCTGTACCTACTGAGGGTCTTTCCTTATAGATGATGCCATTTAGGTGTCCTCATCTGGCAAAAGGAACGGAAAGGCAAAAGGGCAGCCTCTTTTATAAGAGCACAAATCCAGCATGAGGGTGGATTAATCACTTCTCCAAAGGCGCCACCTCTTACTACTGTCATACTGGGTAGAGGTTTCAATATATGCATTTTGGAGAGACATATACATTCAAACCATAGCATTTAGCAAGGTTGAGTGATGGCTCATTGCTATAGGAGATTCAGAAAAATCCCTTACGTGGCCCAGAGATTTTACTCTCTGCTATGAACTGGATGTTTGAGTCCTCCTCAAAATTCATATAATCCCTGATATATTTGGGGATGGGGTTTGGGGATAGGACCTTTAGGAAGTAATTAGGCTTAGATGAGATTATGAGAATGGGGCCCTCGTGATGTGATTAGTGTTCTTATAATGTCAGAGAGCTTGCTTGCTCTCTCTGTCTTATGAGGACACAGCAAGAAGGTAGCCAGCTGTAACAAGCCAGGAATAGAGCCCCCACCAGAAATGAAACCCTGCCAGAATCTTGATCATAGACTTTCCAGCCTTCCAAACTATGAGAAAATAAATTTTTATTATTTAAGTCACCCAAGTATGGTATTTTGTTCTGGCAGCTTGAGCAAACTAAGATACACACATGCACACCTTGCAAATACACATTCTTCTCCCAGGAAATATATGGAATAAAAATTCAAATTATTATCTATTTTCTAATCAAGTCATGCTGCTTCCCAGAAAATAGACCTTATATTTCTAAACAAGCCCTCTTTATTTAGAAAAATGATCTTACTTTTGATGTTCCTAAAAAAGAATAAGAACATATGTGCTCTCTGGTATTCTGTAGGAGGTAAGAAATTTGTGAGTGGATTTCATTGTGGCTCACAATTTTTGCTATGAGAAAATCCAGAAAATAGGTCAGGATACACCTCTACTCCCATCCTCAATGCCTCGTGATCATCCTTGCATTGAGTCAATGTTGTCTCAAATAGCGCACCTGTTGTCTGCCCTTGTCACAAAGTTAGGAAGGCCAGCTATATCATTAAGACTATGTTGAATATAGAAGAGCCAATCCTTCAGGTAGTGGGAAGAAGCAGCAGAGCTAATATCTGGAATTGCTTGTGGTGTTCTACATTTTTTTTCCTATCGCAATTTTTAAAACCAAGGGATAGTTTTTCCCATAATAGAGGATATTCTAATTCTCTCACATATTTTTCTTGAAAGTCATTGGAACTAAAATCTACACTCTGTTCCTTTGTAACCTCTGCTCTAATGCACCAGTGCCATACCCAAAGGCAAAGAGGAACATCTTCTGAAACTTCAGAGTGTTCGTCTGCCTCACTGATGTCACTTTCCATTACTGGAAGAAATTTGTGACTCCTGATACTCAACAAGGCAGCTTTCAAATCACCAACCAAATTTCTCCACCTGAGGTGGGTCAAGGTCACTCTCCACTCAAACAAGAGGGATTCTCTCTTTTTGCTACTTGTAGCACCCCCTGTCATATTGCTTCTTATTTCAAATCTTCCTTTGAGACTCTTGGGCACAAGTATGAATTGACTAAGTAAATGAATAAAGATAATTGCAACAAACAGAACTGATTGAGAACTTAGTGGAAATCAAGAGTAAATATGGAACAGCGATCTGTTCATCTTCATGCAGTCTTTTTCAGATAATGGTCTAGTGTTTAAAAAGTTACACAAGATTCACATGAATTAAATAAAATGGACAAAATAGCTATTACTTCACCTATACAACAATCATTATACATAACATTTTAGTAACAAAAAAATCTTTCATTAGTCAGAAGATTCTACCTTTTCAGGGGATAGATCTCAAAATGCTAAAGCACTTTCTTTGATATCACACAAGTTTTCATGTATTTATTCATTAGTTACTCTCACAAGAGTAATAATTTAGATAATTCTACACCAATTAGAGGATGCAAGAGTGACACAATCATATAATATTGCTAGGTCTGCCTACTTTGAATGTGCAGTTCTTGATTCATTTTAATTTTTGAAGAATTTTCAGTATTTCATACTTTTAAAAATAAAATGTATCATGATTATTATCCTGAACCATAAAATTGCATGATTCAAATTGCATACAATTCAATTTATTAAATTTGCTGTTTTGGAAGTCCAGGAAATTATTGTAAGTCAGAAGTTCTTTGATTATTTGTAGTTTAGAATATTTGTAGCCATAATGTTGAGACAGGCTAGTCAATACAGAAGAATGTGACCTCTGTTTCATCCTATAAGAAGTCAAAAGCAAGTCGATAAAAAGTTAGAAAATGCCTCCAGGGTGTTATGGCAGTCAGCAGCAAAGCAGGCCCTCCACCTTCTTGATTACCTGATGATTGTAAATGGAACACAAGCAGCCCAAATTCCCAAATGAAGACAAATCCATGGCCCTCACAATCCTTACCCCCTCCCGATGAGCTCTCTAAAGGCATAGGAGATAAAAGCCAGTCACCAGGACCCCCTCGATGCAGTTCTCATTCTGGAAATGTCCACACTCCCCTCCCTTGGAGTGTGTACTATTTTTCTGTTCCCAGTCCCCTTTCTCGTTATGTGTACCTTCTCACCTTAATAAATTCTTTACTCTGTTTACTAACCTGGTAACTTGCTCTGGAATTCTTTTTTGCAGCAAAGTCAAGAACCTAGAAAAGAGTCAAGGTCTCTCTCTCTCTCTCTCTCTCTCTCTCTCTCTCTCTCTCTCTCTCTCTCTCTCTCTCTCTGTTAAACAGATCTCCTCTCTGGCAACAGTATAAGTTAATTTATTCATCTAATTTTTTTTGAATACCCACAATGTACCGGGTTATGCTATGTGTCAGGCAAGACACAAAGATTTCTAATTCATGATCTCTTCTGATGAGAAACACTATCTAGCTGAAGAGAGAGATACAAAAATGAACTTTCAACATTAAATGAGCCTGCTCTCAGGAGTTACATCCATATGCATTCAAATTCAAGCTATAGGACTCAGCTTGTACATATTTAAAGTGATAATAAAGTCTATAATAATTATAATAAAATATAAATAAAAATAAAAATGAATGTGAATGCTATAATAAGTCAACTTCAAAGAGCAAAGGAGTGTGAGGAAAGAAATGATGAACTCTGTTCAGGGAAGTTTCCTCAAAGAAGGTAACCTTTCAGCTGGATTGAACAGATAAAAAAGAAAAAGAAAGCCATCTCAGGTAGAAAGAACTCATGTATGAAGTCATGAAAAGCATGATGTGCTAATGAAGAGTATGAAGTTCAAACTGGTTAAGGTGTTGAAGGGAGGGTGAAAAGAGATTGGAGAGGTGGTGAGATTTAGATTTATAAGAGGAACAAAAAGAGTTGGTACTAGGGAGAAAAGAGTAGAATATGATCTTCCATGTGTAGTATTCATATATCCAACAAATCTGTCATAAAATAGCAGTCTCGTCACAATCTCAGCTGCCCTTTTATAAATCAAACTCCTTGCATGTTAACAATAGTAACAAAAATAACTGGACCTGGTGGGGCTTGGGGACTCAGCCTGTAATCCCAGCACTTTGGGAGGCTGAAGTAAGTGGATTGCCTGGGTACAAGGGTTTGAGACCAGCTCACGCTGGTGAGATCTCATTTCTACAATAAGTAGAAAATTAGCCAAACATGGTAGCACATGCCTATAGTTCCCAACTACTTGGAAATCTGAGGTAGAAGGATCGCTGGAGTCCAGCAGATTGATGCTGGGGTGGCCGTGAGTGTGCCACTGCACTCCAGCCTGGGCAAAGGAGTGAGACTCCAACTCAAAAAAATAAATAAGTAACTGGACTCATGTTCCTCGACGCCAAAAGGCACACTTCACATGTTACTCTGCATTAAGAGTGCCCTCTAGATTCATGCAACACCAGCATGAACCCATGTGAAGTATATTCACTTATCCATGAAGATGTAGAATAATGAGCATGGAAGCAAGACCAACATACTTGCTTACTGTTCAATCAGTGCACATGAAGATTCTTCTTAGTGTCCAGGAACCATCTCATCCTGTCCAGGTCAAGGTCCCATCTCCTGTTTGTACTATCTTCTTTATTGCCAATTCATCTCATTCTTGGCTAATTTATAACTCCCGTCTCAGGAAAAAGGGAGCAATGCTATTAAGACTCATGATATAATGGCTCTTTGGAGGCTGTTTGTATTGAAACAAATAAATACATCTTTTTGCCTCTACAGCTCTCTATTATCATTTATTTAATTTTAAGCTAATTACATCATTATTTATGATGCTGCATTATCCATCATGTCACCCTTAATTCTGGTTACCAATAATTCTCAGAAATGTTATTACTCTTCTTTCCTGATGCTAAATATAAATGCAAGTCTCTGGTCATGTTAAATTTACTGTTCACAATTCCTTAGCATAAACATAGAACAGCACATCTTTTTTGCTTTTTTTCAGTTGTTTTCTCACCCTGTCGCCCAGGCTAGCATGCCATGGCACACTCATGGCCACTCAGCGTCAACCTGCTGGACTCCGGCAATCCTTCCAACTCAGGCTTTCAAGTTGCCTGAACTATAGACGCATGCTACCACGCCCGGATAATTTTTGATTTTATCATAGAGACAAGGTCTCGCCAAGTTGCCCAGGCTGGTCTCGAACCCATGAGCTCAGGCAATCCACTCACTTCGGCCTTCCAAAGTGCTGGAGTTACAGCCTGAGCCACTGAGCCTGGCCAGAACAGCACATCTTTCAATCGTGTTTTCTCTTGAACTTTTAAGCCATCATGACTGCATTTATAGAATGTGAGCTCTTTTAATATTAATTGCACCCCTACCTTCTATACACAGTCACCAACAGGAAGGATAGGTAAGAGGTCTGTAGTGAAGAAAGAAGAGTGATCACACTTTTTGTCTGATTGGGCTTAAAACCAACCAAGGGAAGTAGGTGAAACCTCATGAAGGAGGCAAGAGAAGACATCAACTGGAAGAGCTCAGGGGTATAGCAGAATAATGGTCTCCAAAGCCCTTGGAAAAGAAAGGCATGGCCACCTTGAAGACTGCATGACACCTGATGTGGAGTTTGTAGAGATATGGAGTGATTACTCTGGGTACCAGTGGCAGGAATGCACAGTGTAGAGGGCACCTGCTGCCACGCCTGCCACCTTTATGAACTGAGGCGACTGTAACGGAAGAGACAGAGGATAAAGAGCTGCTGGGTGTCCCATACATGCAGCTCAAGCCCAAGAGTGAGTCAAAGGCCAGAGAACTAAATTCATTTAATGTTCAATGTGAGTGAGTCACCCATATCACCATTCATAACTTCACAGAACAGGTCAGGGAAAAAAATGGAGCCTACTGAAATAACTTTAAAAAATAATGTTTTTACTGGAAACTGTAAGGCCAAAGACAGAAGGAACTGTATGTAAATACTATACTCTAGTTGGTAAATTTTATTTTCATGGGCATATGGGTCCATAATTCTGAAACATCTTTGCACATATCCTGGAGTGGAACAATTGATTAAGGGGAGGGTGAAGAGCGGCAGACAAGTTTCTCACTGTCAAAGAAGAAAGTTTCACATAGACGAGGGAAGGCTACCATGAACGCTGTGATTCTAGATTAGAGTGAGACATTGGTATGAACTCATATTTACCCAAAAAGATAGATACATAGGTACAGAAATAGTTACAGAGATGTGTGTGTGCATAAATGAGTTAGTACGCACATTTCTTTTTTTTTTTTTTTTTTTGAGTTGGAGTCTTACTCTGTCGCCCAGACTGGAGTGCAGTGGCCGCTCCCGGCCACCGCAGCCTCGACCTGCTGGGCTCTGGCAATCCTCCCGCCTCAGCCTTCCAAGTAGCCGGAATTACAGGCATGCGCTACGACGCCCGGCTGATTTTTTGATTTATTGTAGAGATGAGGTCTCGCTGCCCAGGCGGGTCTCGAACCTGCGGGCTCAGGCAATCCACTCACCTCAGCCTCCCAAAGGCGTGGGATTACAGGCTGAGCCACCGGGCCCAGCAGTATGCATATTCCTTAGCTCTGTTCCCTGAAAAGGTCTAGAGGCAGTGATTCCCATTGGCAATGAGCACACTTAGCACTCAGATCTTTGTCTGTAAAACCATTCTCTGACAAAAAACTGGGGAAGGGAAAACATAAGATGAGCCTGAAGTATCTTACAGTACCAGAAGTAAAGAAGTGTTCACAAAACAAAGTATACAGACATGTCAAAGGGATATAGGAGCCAACCTGAAAGGAGCCCAAAGACCAAAGTGGGAATCATCTGAGCAGCTAAATAATCTGAGCACTGAATTACAATCTAAAGTATAAAATTAATATATATGAGTTATGCTCATATAAATAACTGAATAAATTACAAACCTTTTTATAGAAGAATTCTAAATAAGATATGTATCTGTTGGCTACTCATACGTCTTTTTTGAGAAGTGTCTATTAATGTCCTCTACCCACTTTTTAATAGGGCTGTTCGTTTGTTTGTTTTTTCCTTTCGACTGATTTGAGTTCCTTGTAGATCCTAGATGTTAGGACTTTGTCAGATACACAATTAGCAAATACTTTTTTCCCATTCTTTGGGTTGTCTCCCTGCTCTCTTGATGGTTTCTTTTGCCATGCAAAAGTTTTCCAGTTTGATGAGGTTCCATTTGTCTATCTTAGCTTTTATGGCATATGATTTTGGGGATTTGATCAAGAATTGATTGCCTCCTCCAACGTGCAGAAGGGTGTTTCCTGTGTTTTCTTCTAAGATTCTTATGGTTTGAGGTTTTACGTTTAGGTCTTTGATATTGATTGATTTTTGTGTATGGTGATAGGTAGAGGTCCTGTTTCATTCTTCTGCATGTGATCAGCCAGTTTTCCCACCAACATTTGCTAAATAAGGTCTCCTCTCCCCAGTGGTTGCTATTGATGGCTTTGTCAAAGATGAGTTGGTTAAGAGATCAAGTTTTTGCTTCTAGGATCTGTCCTGTTCCATTGGTCTATCTGCCTATTTTTGTACTGGTACATGAAAAAATGCCCAGCCTCACCAATCACTGGAGAAATGCAAATCAAAACTACGCTGACATACCAACTTACCCAGGAAGGATGGTCATCATTAATAAATCAAAAAACAATTCATGCTGGCAAGGATGTAGAAAAAGGGGACGCTTCTATACTTTTGTAGGGTGTGCAAACTAGTCCAACCTCTATGGCAAATAGTGTGGTGATAACTAAAGGAACTAAAAATTGACCTTTCATACAGTCCAGCTATCCTTCCTGGGAATATATCCAGAGGAACACAGTTCAATCTACAAAAAAGATACTTGCACACACATGTTTATTGCCACATTATTCACAATAGCTAAAACATAGAACCAATCCTCCTGTCCATTGAAAGTAAACTGGATAAGGATGGAGCTTAAGATGGCAACCGGAGAAGTCAGACTGTGAGAGTCTCTGCAAAAGCAAGTGTCCATAAAGACTCTCTGTGTGAGTAGGCATGCACTGATGGAGAGTGAAAGACCTTCTGAAGGGAGACTCAGGTTCATACACCGGGCTTCCCCTCTGAGGGCGACTGCAAGCCCCCACAGCCCCGAGATAGGAGCGCGGGCATACGCAAGATCATCTACTGCTCACGGGACTCTTAAGAGAAGAGCCTGCCGAATCTAACTGGTTCGCATTGCTTGACGCCTGGCCCACACCATCACCTGTTATAGCGGATCAGCTGGAACCCAGGATCCGATCAGTGGAGAGAGAGGATCAGGAAGAGCCAGAGAGGTGCCACATGCCCGGGGAAGAGATACCTACTGCAGTCATTTTCTCTGTCCCAGGACCAGGCAGAGACCCGCATTGCTTTGCCCAGCTCCACCCAGCTCCACCCAGTCTCCAACTTGGGATCTAAGGACCAGGTAGAGATCTTCATTGCCCTGCCCAGCTCCACCCAACTCCACCCAGCCCCCAACTTGGAACCTAAGGTAATCTTATCCAACTGGGAGAGACAGAAGCCCCTCTCCCATGCTGGATCAGACACAAAGAAGTCAGATCTGAGTGGCAGACTCGACAGGCTGCAAGGCGGGTGAATCCAGATCTGATCTACCCAGGGGCATCTGACCCAAGCTGTGAGTAACCCTATCGGGCTGCACTGAGAGCAGAGGGGAGGGACTAGAGACCAAAGCTGAAAGGACGTTGGACTTACAGGAACGACCTCAAAGCAAGTTTGGTTCCTTGTTTTTATTTATTTATTTGTTTGTTTGTTTATTTATTTATTTATTTGAGTTGGAGTCTCACTCTGTCGCCCGATTATTTTTTTTTTATTTTTTGTCTGTTTTGCTCATTTGTGTTTGCTTTTTGTTTTAGTTTTTTTTCTCTTTCTGTTTTTGATAACATTTTTATACTTGCTTTGTTTCTGTTATTTTACTGATTTTTTTCTTTTTCTCTATTTTTGTTTTAAATTGATATTTTTTATTTTAAAATTATGGGGTAGAGTTAAGGGCTAGGTATACAAATATGCATAGTTCAGGCATCCTTGTTGATAAGGGGTGTCTCCCCATCCCCAGACAGATATTGACTACTGTTAATCCCACCTCCCTTCCTCTCCCTCCCCTCCCCATAGTTCCCCAGCACTGTCAATCCTTTTCTTATGATGTATTACGATAGATGTTCAAGATCCACTATATGGACCTGCGATACTCAGATCTTTGTTTCTGTGAGAGATCACTCAGTATTATAGACTCTAGTTCCATCCAGGTTGCTGCGAAATTCGTGATTTTGTTCTTTTTT
>NW_007231786.1:84164-95564 GCF_000164805.1 Carlito syrichta | reverse complement strand
AGCAACTGTTATTTTTTGAGTTATTGATAATTGCCATTCTAACTGGAGTTAGGTGGTATCACAGTGTGGTTTTGATTTGCATCTCCTTGATGATTAGCGAGGTTGAACATTTCTCCATGTATATGTTGTCCGCTCGGATGTCTTCCTTTGAGAAGTGTCTGTTCATATCTTTTGCCCACTTTGTAATGGGGT
This sequence comes from Carlito syrichta, assembly GCF_000164805.1. NCBI lineage: Eukaryota > Metazoa > Chordata > Mammalia > Primates > Tarsiidae > Carlito > Carlito syrichta. The sequence continues at coordinate 95,372 of NW_007231786.1, read as the reverse complement.
TGTTTGTTTTTTTCTTTTCAGCACGTTTGAGTTCCTTGTAGATCCCAGATGTTAGGCCTTTGTCAGACCTGGAGTTGGCAAATACTTTTTCCCAGTCTGTGGGTTGTCTCCCTGCTCTCTTCATGGTTTCTTTGGCTTTGGAGAAGCTTGTCAGTTTAATGAAGTCTCACTTGTCTATCTTATCTCTTATGTCCTGTGCATTTTGGGTTTTGTTCAGGAATTGGATGCCAGTTTCAATTTCCATAAGGGTGTGTCCTGCATTTCCTAAGGTTCTTATGGTTTGAAGTTTTACATTTAGGTCTCTGATCCATTTAGAGTTAATTTTTGTGTATGGGGATAGATAGGGGTCTTGTTTGAATCTTCTGCATGTGGTCAGCCAGTTTTCCCAGCAACATTTACTAAATAGATTCTCCTCTCTCCAATGGTAGGTGGTGAGGGCTTTGTTGACGATGAGTTGTTTGAGAAATTGGGGTTTTGCTTCTGGAATCTCAATTCTATTCCATTTGTCTATACGCCTGTTCCTATCTCAATACCAAGCTGTTTTGATGATTGTAGCTTTATAGTAAAGTTTGAAGTCTGGTAGTGTGATACCTCCTGCTTTGTTTTTTTTGCTGAGGATTGTTCTGGCTATTCTTGGTCGTTTGTGTTTCCATAGGAATTCCTATATTGTTGTTTCTAGCTCTGAGAAGAATGTTGCTGGTAATTTGATGGGTATTGCATTAAATCTGTAGATTGCCTTAGGTAGAATGGACATCATAATGTTGATTCTTCCAATCCATGAGCATGGGATATTTTTCCACTTGTTTGTGTCATCTTTGATTTCTTTGAGCAGTGTTTTGTAGTTTTCATTGTAAAGGTCTTTCACATCTCTGGTTAGGAAGATGCCAAGGTATTTCTTTTTTTTTTTTTTGTGGCTATTGTGAATGGGATTGTGTTTTTTATTGGGTTTCTGTTTGTTTATTATTGGTGTAAAGAAATGTGATTGTCTTTTGCACATTTATTTTATACTCTGAGGCTTTGCCAAAGTCCTTTATCAGTGTAAGGAGGCTTTTGACAGATTCTCTTGGGTTTTCAAGGTACACAATCATGTCTTTGGCAAAGAGGGACAACTTGACTTCCTCTTTTCCTATTTGGATACCCCTGATTGCCTTCTCTTTTCTGACTGTTCTAGCTAGGACTTCCAATACTATATTGAACAGGAGGGGAGAGAGTGGGTATCTTTGTCTTGTTCCAGCTTTCAGGGGAAATGGTTGCGATTTTTGTCTGTTTAGGAGTATGCTAGCTGTGGGTTTCTCATAGATGACTTTTACTATTTTGAGGTATGTTCTATGTATGCCTAGGTGTTCGAGGGTTTTTATCAGGAAGGGATGCTGGATTTTAACAAAAGCTTTTTCTGCATCTAATAATATAATCATGTGGTTTTTGTTCTGATGTCTGTTGATGTATTTAATTACATTCATTGTCTTGCGAATGTTGAACTAGCCTTGCGTCCCAAGAATGAAGCCTACTTGGATGATTTTTGAGATGTGTTGTTGAATCTGGTTTGCTAGGATCTTGTTGAGAATTTTGGCATCTATGTTCATCAAAGATATTGGCCTGTAGTTCTCTTTCTTTGTTGGGTTTTTACCTGGTTTGGGTATCAATGTGATGTTAGCTTCATAAAATGATTTGGGGAGGGTTCCATCTTTCTCAATCACCTGGAATACTTTCAGTAGGATTAGTAACAGCTCCTCCTTAAATATCTTATAGAATTCTGCTGGAAAGCCATATGGTCCAGGGATTTTTTTTTTTTGTGGGTAGTTTTCTTATTACATAGTCAATTTCCTTGATTGTTATTGGTCTATTTAGGGTCTCGATTTCTTCTTGTTTCAACCTAGGCAGGTTGTGTGAGATCAGAAAGTCTTCCATTTCCTTAAGGTTTTCCAGTTTGTTTCCATACAAGTGTACATAGTAGTCTCTAATGATCTTTTGGATTTCCTCGGGGTCAGAAGTGACTTCATCTTTTGTGTTTCTGATTGTATTTATTTGGGCTTTTTCTCTTTTTTTCTTGGTCAGTCTAGGTAAGGGACCATCAACCTTGTTTATCCTTTCAAAGAACCAGCTTTTTTTCATTGATTTTTTTGTATTATCTTTTTGTCTTCTATGTCCTGGATTTGGGCTTTTATTTTGGTAATCTGGATTCTTCTGCTGAAGTTAGGATTTTGGTGATCTTGCTTTTCCAGCTTCCTAAGGTGGTTTGTTAGGCTGTTAATTTGTGATCCTTCCATTTTCTTCATGTGCATTTGTAGGGATATAAATTTCCCTCTTATTACAGCTTTCATGGCGTCTCAGAGATTTTGGTACGATGTCTCTTCATTTTCATTTGTTTCCAGGTTATCTTTTAATCTCTGTTTTGATTTCATTGTTGACCCAGGAGCTGTTTAGCATCATGCTGTTTAGTGTCCATCTCTTTGTGGGTTTGGGGGGAACCTTGTTGGTGTTGATGTTTATTTTTATTCCACTGTAGTCCAAGAAGGTGCATGACAAAATTTTGATCTTTTGAAATTTGTTTATGCTTGATTTATGGCCAAGTATGTGGTCAATCTTAGAGTACGTTCCATGTGGTACTGAGTAGAATGTATATTCTGTGGTTGTTGGGTGGAGTGTTTTGTAGGTATCAGTTAAGTCCATTTGGTCAAGAGTCACATTGAGGTTCCAGATCTCATTGCTGATTTTTTTGTCCTGATGGTCTGTCTAGGGTTGTGAGTGGGGTATTAAAGTCCCCAGTTATGATGGTGTTAGAGTCAATATCTTTCTTTAGTTTTCCTAGAAACTGCTTTATGAAAGTTGCGCTCCTCTGTTGGGCGCATATATGTTTAGGATAGATATTTCTTGTTGATGGAGTGAAACTTTTATCATTATGTAGTGGCCTTCTGTATCTTCTTAAGGTTTTTTTTGGGGTTTTTTTTTGAGTTGGAGTCTCACTCTGTTGTCCAGACTGGAGTGCAGTGGCTGCTGCCGGCCACCGCAGCCTCAACCTGCTGGGCTCCAGCGATCCTTCCGCCTCAGCCTTCCAAGTAGCCGGAATTACAGGCATTCGCTACTACGCCCAGCTGATTTTTTTATTTATTGTAGAGATGAGGTCTCGCTGCCCAGGCAGGTCTTGATCCCATGGGCTCAGGCAATCCACTCACCTCAGCCTCCCAAAGGCACGGGATTACAGGCTGAGCCACCGAGCCTGGCTTCTTTTTTAATTTTTGATAGCTTAAATGGTATTTTGTCTGAAATTAGGATCACAACTCCTTCTTTCTTTTGTGTTCTGTTCGCCTGAAAATTTGTTTCCCATCCTCTTACTTTGAGTCTGTGCGTGTTCTTTCTAGTGAGATGGGTCTCTTGAAGGCAGTATATTGTTGCCTGGTGATATTTTATCCATTTTGCCATTCTATGTCTTGTCAGTGGTACATTTAGTCCATTCACCTTCAGGCTAATTATTTTTTAATTATATTTGTTTTGCTCATTTGTGTTTGTTTTTTGTTTTAGTTTTTTTCTCTTTCTGTTTTTGATAACATTTTATACTTGCTTTGTTTCTGTTATTTTACTGAATTTTTTTCTTTTTCTCTATTTTTTAAACTTCCTTTTTTTTTTTTTTTTTTTTTTTTTTTTTTGAGTTGGAGTCTCACTCTGTCACCCAGACTGGAGTGCAGTGGCCGCTGCCGGCCACTGCAGCCTCAACCTGCTGGGCTCCAGCAATCCTTCCACCTCAGCCTTCCAAGTAGCTGGAATTACAGGCAAGTGCTACCATGCCCAGCTGATTTTCTGATTTACTGTGGAGATGAGGTCTCACTGCCCAGGTGGGTCTCGAACCCGCGGGCTCAGGCAATACACTCACCTCAGCCTCCCACTATTTTTGTGTGGGGAGAGTACATCAATAGGCAGGATTTGTTGGTCTGTTTGTATGATTATCTGTTTTCGTTTTTTTTAATCTTTTCAGTCTTTATGTCTCTTTTCTTTTGTTAGTTGGTACATCTGTCTGTTTTCCCTCTTACTCTTCTCTCTCTCCACCTTCATCTTGCCCCCCCCCTTTTTTCATTATTTTCCCTTTTCTTACCTTGTTTTGCTTCCAGGGAGCAAACCTATGCTCCCACTGCATGAACAGATTATAAGGCAGTGAGAAGTGGGTTCCAGGGTGCCCATACACCTGTTGGTGGATACTGGGATCTGCAGATAGATTTTAAATCACAGCTCCCACCTCAGATAAATCTCAAAAATGCAAAAACCACAGTCCAGCTTCAGAACTGAGGAAAGTCAGAGGAGCCACATAAGGAAAAATAGGAGACTGAGCAAACAGAAGTAAAAGCAACCCCTCTATCCCTGAATAATAGAATTAAAGAAGGGGGGGGGAAAGGTGGGAGGAGGAATATCTACACAAATGAAGAAAAACCAAAGGAAGAATATAGGTCTCACACAGAACCCTGGGAGGTCAGACACTGAGAAAACAGACTTTGGAATGCAAAAAATGAAGAGCCCTCAGAATGACTGGTCTCAAACTACAAACCCAGATATCAAGACATTAAAAAAGAGAATAAAAAGAATTGAGAAGAGACAAGAGGAAAATAGGAAGGAGTTGATAACTGAGATAACAGCAGTAAAGAATTCTGTGAATAAAATAAATAGCAAACTGATAAACATGGAAAGCAGAATTAACCAAACAGAAGAAAGAATCTGAGTTTGAGTGCCAAAATATAGAACTAACCAAACTATCAAAAACATAGAAAATAAGTTTAAAAAGACAGAACAAAATCTTCAAGAGATGAGCAATTATTTCAAGAGGCCAAACCTAAGAGTAATTTGACTTCCTGAGGCAGGAAGAGATACAGAGACCACCCTGGAACAAATATTCCATGAAATTATTCAAGAAAACTTCCCTCATCTCATCAGTGATGCAACCATTCAAACACAAGAGATTCAGAGAACCCCTGTAAGACAACAAATGAGACAACTAACTCCTAGACACCTAGTAATTTGCATAAACAAAGTAGGTATAAAAGAAAAAATCCTAAAGGCAGCAAGAAAAAAAGTCAGACTACCTACCAGGGAAGATCAATTAGAATAGCAGCAGATTTATCTACAGAAACACTTCAGGCAAGGAGAGCTTGGAGCCCAGTCTTCAAAGTTCTCAAAGATAAAAAATTTCAACCAAGAATAACCTTCCCAGCTAAGCTAAACTTCATCAGTGAGGGAGAGTTAAAATCTTTCCCAGACATTCAATCCCTAAGAACTTGCGCTACCTCTAAACTAACTCTACAAGAAACACTTCAGAAAGTATTAAACATAGAAGAAAGGGACTATTTACACACATACATCTCTTAATGTGTGTATGTATATTTGTTTGTATATATATATATAGATGTATGTGTGTGTGTGTGTGTGTGTATGTGTGTGTGCATATATATATATATATATATATATATATATATATACACACACACAGCTATTGACAGCCAGTCAGTCAGAGCAATGTGCAGGTCACTTGCTGTCTGGACCCACTGGGCAGGGGCCCTTGGACTCAATTGTCTGATTGACTCTGTGGGAAGCAGAAACTCCAGGATTCAAGAATACTTTGTTTGGGAGGGTCTTTTTCCAAAAGTTGTAAGTATCCCTTTGGTCTTGAGACTGGTCAAGACAGCAGAGTCATCTAGACAGAGTACCCAGACCTGGTCTCATGTGGCCCAGTGCCAAGGCAGTGCCTCATTGAAGATGTTCTAGGTTTGCCTCCGGAGGACTGCCACCAACCAGGGCCCAAGACTCCACTTCCATGTACTGTCTGACCCTTGTCATGATTGCAACAAATGTGAAAATAAATGTTGATACATTTAAAGGGAACCAAAGTGGAGGCGGGGTGGGAGGGGGTGTGGAATGGCGGGGAGCACTCCAGGAGCAGAAAGAACCTTTTCTTTTAACTTGGTGCTAAAACCTATTGCAAGCACCGTACTTAAAATGAAACAGCAAAGTTTATTCTTAAGGACAAGTTGTGGGATAACATGTACAGTATGAAGCAAATTCCATAAAAATTTTGAAAATTACATGAACTAATAAGGCTACAAATGACTAAGTATGTAAATTCATAGACAAAGATCTGATACATCTGTAAATTCATTTAAAAAGTCTGGCAGGTCTGTACACTTATGAACAAAGGTATTATATGAGTAGTTACCTCTGGGAACCGGAAAATGAGACCCAGCATAAAAATCTTAATTTTTCTATAAGAAATATTCACCCTCTGACCCTTGCGTGTCATTGTCTCCATACACCTGAATTACTCCTCACTGCACATGTCTCCAGATCTAATCTCACCTTCCAATAAGGCTTCTACACGCTTCTTACACTCTTCAGGCACTGTTATCCTAAACCAACTTAAACTTCTTCTAGGATCACTTTTTTTTCCCCCTCAGTTCAATGAACTACCCTTACAACCATCTCTATCTCCTTTGGTCCTCACTATTTCTCATAGCATCCCAGTACAAAAGAAAAGACATTTTATGTGCCTTACCTATACCACCATTTTTGTTCTTTTATTCAGGATTACCATCATGTTAAAATATTATTTTCAATGTTTAGAATCCATAACCATTCACAGAGTATGAATGAGAGAACGTCAGAACTCTCAAAGAACCTACAAAGTTTTCAGGATGGCAAAACACTTTGAAAACATAACAGTCCTGGACTACTATATTAGATTCTTTTAATTTTTTTAAATTAATTGTAGCACAGAGAAAAGAGGTAAATTGTTTAAGGAAATTTGTGTTCTTTAGACAGAGTATTGGCTTTATACCAACAGAAAAGAAAAACAGATAGATAAGCTCTGGGTCTTCATTTCTCTTCCTCTTACTTTCTCAGCAGACTGAAAAACAAAGAATATAAGTATTGTTTATTAATGACATGTATTTTGAAATCTATTAAAATGAATGCCAAATTGCTTAGATTGTCTTTCTGTGATTTCCGCCAGTGCAAACAATTTTAACCCTGCCCAGACTCACGGCAGCTAGATTCTCCTTCTGTTGGGCTAGGGGCAAGGACACACCAATAAATGTTGTGAGGTTTCTGCCTTATCATTCGTGCCATCACATTCCTCTGGCTTCATAGTCAGAAGCTTTTCATCATCATTCCCCAGAGTTATTTAATTAACACCTACTTCTCACCTAAGTTATTACAACCTAAAGGTATCTTCTCAAAGAGCCCTAAGAAGAACATCTTTCCTCTTAGGATCCAAACAAATCACATTTTAAAACATCCAAATTTGTGAATTTTGTCTCCACCTCTCACTAGCTGTGTGGTCTTTGGAAAATTACTAAGCCTGTGTTTGATCTGTACCTTCATTTTCTCTTCTACAAAATGGGAATAATAATGGTTCCCAACTCTGCCACTGTTTTGAGGATTTTAAAAGATACACACACACATATTTAGAGGAGTGATTGGTGCTGATCTATATGACTTTTTGCAATGGCCAGTCAGTCTTTGCTATTTTAGTAACAACTATTATAATTACTTTTTTAAAAATCTAAAGTATAGTTACCTAAGATGTTTGATTTTTAGGGCAAGGCAGTTTGACTTTCAGCCACAAGTCTTGGACCCCGAATACAAAGAAATGATGGATGTTAGGAAAATATTAGCATTACTGTTAGAATATAAAGTAGCCTTTATACAGCCATGGGTAACTGCAAAATGATTTCACATGCATAACATCCTTTAATTCTAATTCACTACTTTAATCTCTAGAAGGGAGCTCACAGATGTCCATTATCCCCAAAGGAATAAAAAAACTTACTGTCAGGCCATGAGGGCAATATTAAATGATTTAGAAATTTGAATATAAATTTTCCAACTGGCCTGTAAAATCAACCAAATCACAAACCACCATCTTTTAAGAAAATGTTTCAATAATTTTTTTATTTAATGATCAAAATATTTCAGGCTATCTAAATATTTATACCTATAGTCATAAGCATCACAAATTTGAGAAAGGAAACATTTAACAATATGCCACAGCATAGCAGTGCCCAACATAGAGTAAATATTTAATAACTATTGGCTGTTATTATAAGTATGATTATGATTAGACCATCTTTCTAGTTGGATACAGAGATCTCCAAAATGAGAGATTTTATGTCGGTCATGGGTTGCAGTGTGGTGCCTGGCATACAGGAGCATCTTGGTAGAGGAAAGAATGACTTTCTCTGATTCTAAATAGTTTGGAAACCATGACATAAACTAGCAGATACCCTAATAATCCTCCAGAATAGATTTTTTTCTCCTGACAACTTCCTAAAGTTCCTTTAGAACTATTGCTAAACCTTCTTTAAAAAGATTTTAAAATATTCTTAAAAAATAGATTCCACAACCTCCATGATGATATTAGTTCTAGTGCTTGATGAATCTTGGAATTAGTTTAACTTTCTTTATATCTAAGTTAAAGTTTTAAAATTAACATTTAAATTTACTTTAAAGTATTTTACCTTATTAATCATTCTATTTAAGGCTATTTTTCTACCATGGTTAAGAGCACAGAATTGAAATCGTCCCAACAAAGATCTAAATTACACTGTCATTTAACATTTTTATATAATTTTTCTTTCTTCTTGTTGGAATCATCAAAGAGCTCCTTCATTATGTTCTCTTTTTTTTTTCTGCACAAAACCTATGACTTTGGCAAAGCATGTAGGAGGATCAGCAGTAGCATAGCACTTATCCAGGGTGACTTCGTTTGTCTTGGCAAGTCTCAGCAGCAGTGAAGCAGAATATTCAGGGTGCCTTCTTAAAAATTCATACAAAAACCTAATTGATATTAAAGTTTTTATTTAGATTTTGTTGGACAAATGAGCAAGAAAAAAATCACATCACTAACCTCAAGAGTAACTCATATTCCAAAGGTCTGAATTGGACTAAACCCCATGCAGGAAGACTTGCTGGCTAAGGACTTAAGGTCCAGAGTTAAAGCTACATGGACTCAATTTCTGACTCTGCCACTTATTTTACTATATCACCTTAGGTAACATTAAAACTATCAGAGGCTTAGTTTCCTTCTCTGTAGAATGGAGATAATAGCACATCTCTCTCATAAGGTGGATTGTGAGAAATATATGACATAATCTAGACAAAGCACACACTGCCTGGTGCATATTAAATGGTTAGTGAATGTTATCTGTTATTTTACGTATATGTATACTATATTTTGACTTAAGCTACATCTCAAAAGGATTCTGATAGACAGATGGAGATCTAGTCTTAAATTTTTCTTTCTCTTCTCTGTATGAGTGAAATCTTGTAGGGAACATAATTTTATGAAATAGTTTAATGCATTGAACGCTATCATAATCCAACAATAAAAAAATACAAAGTTTGTCACCACACTTACTGACAATATATAATCATTTGCTTTGTAATTTAATTTCACGCCGTCTTGCTATACTACTGAATTTCTAGTCTTCTCAACCAAATATAAAACAACTGGTGGGCCAGCCTCAGTGGCTCAGCCTATATTCCCAGGTTTTGGGAGACCAAGGCGAGTGGATTGTTTGAGTCCACAGGTTCAAGACCCAGCAACTTGACGAAACCTTGTCTCTACAAAAAAATTAAAAATTAAGTGGACATGGTATGCACGCCTGAAGTTTCGGCTACTTGGAAAGCTGAGATGGAAGGATTACCGGAGCCCAGCAGGTTGACATTGGGGTGACCAAGAGTATGCATGCCACTGCACTCCAGCCTGGGCAACGGAGTGAGACTCCAACTCAAAAAAAAAAAAAAAAAACCTGGTGTCAGATTCCATACTTCTTTTTATATTTTTTCACCACCGTTGGATAGAAAGATAGATAGGTAGGTAAGTAGATAGATAGATAGATAGATAGATAGATAGATAGATAGCCAACCAATACATACTCACACATACATATTATAGATGTTCAAGAAATACTCTTTGAATGAATTATAAACATAATTTATATATACACAAACTATTTCTAAAAATATTTTTAGAAACATCCTTAAGAAGTGAGAAATATGGAACTTTTGCCATGAGCATATATTATTTTATGCAATGTTTTAAATTTATTAACTATTTCAAAAAATTCTTGAAGTCTGGGGAGGAATAGATGACAAAGCATTCTGGAAATTGTAGCAACTCCAAAGAAAAGCCTAGAGTATCTTCCAAAGTTGTACAGCCATGTAAAAGCTATGAAAGAATCATTGCTTATCTACTAACTTGTCCAGGAAGACATTTTTTACCTCAATGTAGTTTTTGCAAACTTCCTTATCCTCAACAAAGTCAGTAGTTAATGCAGGCAAATTAGCAGGCATGTCATCATTTTCCACCTCAGAGAGGCAGTGGGACTTTTCCAACAGAGGCTTATCACAGCATTCCTTCAGTTTAGAGGAGACTGAATCATGATTCACACATATACTTGACAAGGTCTGCCTATAAGCAAGTGGATGGAAATTGTTTAACATATATTGACATTACTACACTTCCTCCTCAGACCTTTATTATTTTGGAAGAACACATTCATTATATTTTAAGACTGTACACATCCCAGCACACCTTCTATGATGACACTTTCAGTTTGTTCCTAAACTAACAGCCACAGATCGGACTCCTAAAACATTCACACTTAATGAGAATAGACTCATCAGTAAGGTGCATGTAATCGTTATTTATTAATTATATATTTCTACTGTTGAAGCATTATGCTTTTTTCATTAAAACTCAGTGCTGTTCTTAAAGAGTCCCCTACAATTAAGCACAGGCATTTTGAAGCCAAATAACTAAAGTATAAGAGATTGTTTAAAAAGGAGTCAAGATCACAGTCATAGACTTTGCTAACATATATAAAATATCTGCCTTAAATTTTCCAGAAAACATCATAAGAGATTAAGATTATAGTATTTGATCATAGTTTCAATCTTTGAAGAAATGGAGAAAATGTTACAAGTTTGGAGGAAAAATATGTTATTTTTAACACAGAGTTAAATAAGGGAGGGAATATAGGTGGAAAAAATACATCATTTTTGAAAATCTTTTCAGGAAGTAGCCCTTGTCCAACTCTACCTAACTCTCAAAAAAATCTTAGAAATACACTGAAGAACTCAAATCACTCTATAAAAAAGATACCTGCACATATATGTTTATCACAGCATTGTTCACAATAGCAAGATCATGGAATCAACCATGCTGTCCAT
>NW_007231786.1:66583-84075 GCF_000164805.1 Carlito syrichta | reverse complement strand
GGGCAGGGCGGGGAAGGGAGGTGGGATTAATGGTAGTCAATATCTGTCTGAGGATGGGGAACATACCTCATCAACAAGGGTACCTGCACAATACATATTTGTATACCTAACCTTTAACTGTACCCCACAATTTTAAAATAAAAATATGTTTAAAAAGCTACATCACTCATAAGCGGACTTTGAACAATTATAATACTATAAGAAAGCGTTTGGCAGTAATGGGAAACTGTCGGTGGGGGTTGGTAGTTGAGGGAAACTGCTAGCGGAGGGAGGGACATACCTTATCAACAAGGGTACTTGCATAATCAATGTTTGTATGCCTAACCCTGAATTGTACTCCACATCTTTATAATCAAAAAAATGCATCCCCATTAGTTTCTAAAAAAAAGAAAGAAATCTACCTCACAGCTGTTCAACTTCTGTTTAAGCCTTGTCCACAGTTAGAGTATGGCTGAAAGGAGTTACAAATCAGTGAACAGATTCATCGGGTCATTTAGTAATTAGGATAGTCAGATTAAAAAATAAATAAAAGCTCCACCACTAGGCTAGAAAAGATTGAAAATAGAGCAGATGTGAGCAGTGAAGACAATTTCAACTCCTTTCAGCTGTCACCAATGATACCAAGTGAATCCATCCTACCAACTTAAGCATGCAAACTACCAAAATATAAAGAGCATACTGATGACTCTACCCGGTCATCTACACATTCAAGCAGGTCACTGTGGCTGCATACCTTGTTAACTTTTTTAAGATCTGTCACTAACTTGGTAAACTCTGCGAAAGCAACTTTGGGAAATATCTGGGTCATGTGAGCTACTGCCCTAAAAGGGAAAACCCCCAGCAAAATTTTATTATCATACAACAGTTTATATGAAAACACTAGAAAAATATTATACTAACAAGAAAATTTAGGACTAACATAAAAATAATTTTTAAGTTCCGTAGTTCATATTTAAATGCTAATTCCCAACCAAATGATTATTTTTCCTTAAGGCAGAATTATCCATTTAAGAGTCTGTGTGGTAAATAGAAATCCAGCAGTTCATAAAATCAGAAATTCAAAAGGAATTCTAAAAGAGGCAGCAGGTATCTGCCATTATAACTTATCAGCAGTAAAACCCTGGGCAAGTTACTTAGTCTCTCTGAGCTTCAACCTCTACAATGTCACAGCAGCATGCCAAATCAAAGGACTGTTTTGAGGATTCAAGCAGATAATATGTATGAAAGCATTTTATAATGTAGGAAGTATCACACACAAACTATCTTCTTTCTCCATTAAAGTTTTCTTTTTTCTCTATTAAAACACATTTTTCCTTACCTCTATGGGTCACTGAGGAAAGAAATTTTATAGCTCCTTCAGAATTAGGAAGTTTTTATTGATCATACTTTTTCCAAGAAAGATCCAGCACTGTCTAAACTCTATGATAAGATGTAACAGTCTAATTCTTGTTCTTTCCCCAGTCCTTTTAGAGTTGCCTCAATCTGATGAAAAAAACTTATTTTCCAGAACCAATCATAGCCTATTTAACTATATATAATTTTATGTTGGAGTTGTTTTGTTTACCAATTTGATTGGTTTTGGTGGTGTAGATGGTAGAAATAATAGGCAAATAAGTTCAACTGACAATTTCTAAAGAGGATGCACAATATCTATTATTTTTATTTCATCTCCTGTTGTGTTGGTTTGTCATTGACCAGCAGCTGAGGGGTGGGAGTGGGGGACAGGTAATATTTTTCTTGGCTCAGATATTAAAGTGCAATCCCTGGTTGGGCATGGTAGCTTACACCTATAATCCCAGAAATTTGAGATGCAAGATGGGAGGATTGCCTGAGCCCATGGGTTCAAGACCAGCCTGGGCAACTTGGCAAGACCTCATCTCTACAATAAATTTTTTAAAAAGTAGCTGCGCATGGTAGCACATGCCTGTAGTTCCAGCTACTTGGAAGGCTGAGGCGGAAAGATCACCTGAGCCCAGCAAGTCAAGGTTGCAGTGACCGTGAGTGTGCCACTGCACTCCAGCTTGGGTGACAGAGTGAGACTCCAACTTAAAAAAATTAAATAAAGTACAATCCCAGAAATAGCTAAATAATATAAAAACAGAGACCCAGGCAAAAACATGAGCTTAAGGGGAGAATTAGAACTATGAGAAAATGAGAAATAGGGAGTTACTAATCAATTTTAATAAAGCAAGATGTGTAAGCTATAAAACAGTGTTTTACAGTGTATCGTAGACTTCAATATCTAAAAAGGTAGATCTCATGAAGTGTTATTACCACAATAAAATAGAATGAATAAATAAATAAAAACTTGCTATCACTATTAACCTCTTGGAATAGAAACCAAACTCCACATTTTAAAAAGAGAAGTTTTGCCGGGCTCGGTGGCTCAGCCTGTAATCCCGTGCCTTTGGGAGGCTGAGTGAGTGGACTGCCTGAGCCGGCGGGTTCAAGACCCGCCTGGGCAGCGAGACTTCATCTCTACAATAAATCAAAAAATCAGCCGGGCGTGGTAGCGCACGCCTGTAGTTCCGGCTACTTGGAAGGCTGAGGCAGAAGGATCGCCGGAGCTCAGCAGATCGAGGCTGCAATGACCGGGAGCGGCCATTGCACTCCAGTCTGGGCGACAGGGTGAGACTACAACTCAAAAAAAAAAAAGAGAGAGAAGTTTACAAATAACAAATTTCCATTTAAATACACGATGGCTGAGTGTGTTCTCAATGAAGAAATGTTTTTAAAACTGTGGACATAGCTACAGCATCTCTATTCCAGAAGAGGCAATGGCTTGTCAGTCTATAAGCAACTTTTGGGTTGCTAACAAATGTGATCATTTTCTAATTTTGAGAAAACAAAAATTATTTTTCGTTTGAAATACTTGGAATTACTTAAAAGAAGAATCTTCAAAGTTAGAGGAACTTACAAGTGATTTGTCACAATTTTCAGCTGACTCATCAGCAACATATGTTTTTGCAAACTCAGTTACTTCATTGGCTAATTTTACAAGCTCTTCAAATGGAAATTTCTGAAGGTACTAAGAAAAGGCAACTAGCACCCTGAAACAAAGGACATAGAAAAATGTGGAATGATAAAACATTAACATACAAAAGGCTGCTATGCTAGCGAACAAATCGTGTGTGTGTGTGTGTGTGTGTGTGTGTGTGTGTGTGTGTGTGTGTGTGTTCTGTATTTTACACATCTTCTTTGCTATTATTCAGAAAACCTGTTTATATCCGGTATCATCTAAGGCCTAACTTTGCCAGTCTTCTCTGGCAAAGAGGGTATGCATTCCTCCAACTTTTAAATATATCTGTGTGCCGTCGAGGCACACATAGAGCCAGCAAGCAAAGTGTATACCAAATTGTCAAGACTAGTCATTGCCTAAGTCCCTTGAATTATTTAAAACCAAAAACAAACCCTATAAACCTCCTTAATTAGGCTGTAGGGTAAGACTGTGTTTTAAAAATAGCAATTTTCTCATTTTTTACTAGATTCAAAAATATCAAAATGTCCTCAAGAAACTACCAGGCTACTTGCTGTGTGGTGGGGATTTAACAAGCGAGTTATCAAAGGAAGCATATATCAAAGTTATTCCCACTGCTAAGGTTGCATAGGAGTTCGAGCACTGACATGTCCAACATACCAGTCATTCGCCACATGTGACTATTTCAATTTAAATTAGTTAAAATTAAGTAGAATTTAAATGTTTGTTCCTCAGTTGCACATTCCATATTTAAAGTACTCGATAGCCACATGTGACCAGTGGCTACCATGTTGAATAGCACTAACATCAAATATTTCCATCAATGCAAAAAATTCTTTTGGA
The DNA here is from genome assembly GCF_000164805.1 of Carlito syrichta. NCBI lineage: Eukaryota > Metazoa > Chordata > Mammalia > Primates > Tarsiidae > Carlito > Carlito syrichta. The sequence continues at coordinate 80,255 of NW_007231786.1, read as the reverse complement.
CAGCACTGTTCTAGGGCCTGGACCCTGATGAGGGGAATGTAAGCCCTTCAGAGTAACAGCCAACGCCATCAGATACATTCAGTATGATTCATCAATATTTTAACTTACAGGGCCCTGAAATGTTCTTCTCCCAAATCCTTATACAGATGAGTAAGCTCAATCTTGCCTGGGGGGAAGAAAAAGAAAAAACACCAAAAGATTTGCTTGACTACTGAAGAAACCAACAATTCATGATGCCACTTTTTATTTTTCTTTCCATTTGACTCAATTAATTCATCTGCTCCAAAATATTGGGTTGTGATTCCTACAGAAAATCTCAGGATGATGATGGACTACTTCTTTTGCATTTAAACAAAAGAATAATTTAATCACCAAGAATGCTAGTTTTTAAATTATTAAATATTTATAGTATTATATGCAAACTTAGATAAGGTCTAATACACTTGTAGTGGCTATTAACAGCAACTGAAAAAACAGGCTGAAGTAAGAGTAAGTATAGATACAAGTTCCATTTACCAACACAGGTTTTGCAGGGCTATTTATTTATTTAGAAAGTGTAAATCAAGCCTGAAAGTTTTATTCAAAGACCAATACCAAAGTCCTAAATTATCAGCACTGGGTGTCGCTGTCCTCAAACAGCTGTAAACAAAATACAATTGGCTATGCTTTACTTATTAAATGAAATGAACTGGATTGAAGAAACCTACCAAATGTTTTGCTTTTAGTTGTTTTACTGGAAAAAATATCTCTAAGCATCCATCTAGAACCCAATCTAATGTGATAAATGGTGACACAATTGACTTGTTTTAACCTGAATATATTTATTGTTTTAGCATATTCCTACACCACAACTATCTTGAGAAAAGCTGAAAATGTTTTCCAGTCATTATTAATCATCCTCTTTTCATTTAAACAGCTTTATTGAGATATAATTCGCCTACTACACCCAATGAAAGCATACAATTCTGTAGTATTTATTTATTTATTTTGATTTGGAGTCTCTGTCGCCCAGACTGGAGTGCAGTGGCCGCTCCCGGCCACCGCGGCCTCGACCTGCTGGGCTATGGGGATCCTTCCACCTCAACCTTCTAAGTAGCTGGAATTACAGGCATGCGCTACCACGCCCGGCTGATTTTTGATTTATTGTAGAGATGAGGTCTTGCTGCCTAGGCGGGTCTCGAACCCGCGGGCTCAGACAATCCACTCACCTCAGCCTCCCAAAGGCGCGGGATTACAGGCTGAGCCACCAAGCCTGGCTTAATTCTGTGGTATTTAGTATATTCACAGAGGTATGCAACTATCACCATAATCTAATTTGAGAAAATTTGTGCCACTCCAGGAAGAACCAGTGCTCACTAACAGTCAGTCATTCCCCATTCAATTCCATCTGCCGGATAGGCCTGTAAACAGTGATGAATATCTTCAACTCTATTCTGTGAAGTTGAAGTCACTCTGCCTATATTTCCTTTATGTGAAGAAGAAAATGCCAGTCACTAAACAATTCTCACCATTTTTTTAAAACCTAGGATGTTTGAAATACAGTAAGAATTCACAAATATGAAATATCACATTCTAGAAATAAATACTACAGGAAAACTTAAGTCTTTACAGATGCAACGTTTAAAACCTTCCCTTTCTAGGAAAACAAAAGTGGAACAAGTAGAATTCTTGTACACATTTTGACAAAACAAGCCCCTGGAATGAGCAGAGCTGAAGAGAAAGAGAAGGGAAATAAAGGTGGCCCAATTCATTGTGGCAGATGTTCATGGAGTTGATAGAACAGGCAGGACAAATGGAGGGGAATTAGTCCTAATATACTTCTTTAAATAATAATTGTAGATCAATTGCTAGATTCATCTTGGAATTTCATTGACTCCCTACCGATTACAAAATTCATAATATTCTTGCCAAAAAATTGTTTGACTAAATACTTTACATATACTTGCCATCTGGAACTGGTTTTTCCACAGGACACTGTCAATTTATTAAAGTTATTTAAAACATCTTATGAAATTTTACATAAGAGTTTAAATGATTTGTGCCTATTATTCATTACCATGTTTTTTATCTGCAATTTCCCATTTGAATATTTTAATTTTCGATGTTTGCAAGAATGTAACCAAACCAGTGACTTAGTTTGGAACTGAGACATACTAAAAGAGTTAAGTGCCAAGTTGCATCTATTACTAATCCCAAGTGTGCTTTTATCCATAAGCAAAAAAAAAAAAAAATGTACACATGAACACACACATCACAGGATTTTCATGTCTTTTTCATTCCTCTGAAATCATTCTGTCTGAAAAAGCTGATGCTGCCTCAGATGTAAGCTAAGAAAAAGCCACAGCAACAATAACAACTAAGGAAGGTATTTAGAGTTTCATGTTTCCATATCAGTTCTGGTCCACAAGTGTGCAATTCAAGCCTAGAAGTAGGACACTTTGATTCAATGTATCTCTCATGGGATTGTCAGTTAGGAGGGATGGAGAGGAACACTAGCTCAAATGACAATGATGATTATCTTTGCATCCTAATACACATAAGAACAGGCTGAGCCCAAATTCGCTCTACAGGTTGAGAATCCTACAACTTCCTCACCAGGAATATGATTCTTTCCATCCCTTTTCTGACTTTTTCCTTGCTCTCTTTCTTTTTTTATTATTTTTATTTTTATTTTAAAGATGTGGGGTATTGCCGGGCTCGGTGGCTCAGCCTGTAATCCCGCGCTTTGGGAGGCTGAGGTGAGTGGATTGCCTGAGCCCGCGGGTTCGAGACCCGCCTGGGCAGTGAGACCTCATCTCTACAATAAATCAAAAATCAGCCGGGCGTGGTAGCACATGCCTGTAATTCCGACTACTTGGAAGGCTGAGGCGGATGGATTGCCGGAGCCCAGCAGGTCGAGGCTGCGGTGGCCGGGAGCGGCCACTGCACTCCAGTCTGGGCAACAGAGTGAGACTCCAACTCAAAAAAAAAAAAAAAAAAAAAAAGATGTGGGGTACAATTCAGGGTTGGGTATACAAATGTTCATTATGCAGGTACCCTTATTGATGAGGTGTGCCCCTCCCTCTCCTTCTCTCTTTCAATAAATAGAAAAACCACATGTTCTTTAATATTACTTTAAATTTCAAAATAAATTTAACAATATGTCTAAAAACAAAGCAAAGATAATTTTTAAGTGTTTGGCAAAACTTCCCCTTTCACTATCCCCACCCAAGTTTCTGATCTCTACCTCAAAAAGTCTGTTCCACCTCTGCCCTTTGCTCTGAAGATGAAGAACTATTGACCTCAGTCAGTAGGAAAAGGCTTTCTCTCATGCTACAGGACAATAATTAGTATCAAGTCAGTTATTTTACTTAAGTAATCGAGTCAGTCAAAACTGTCTATCAAATTGCCCCATGGTACACAGAGGTACAATGACTAAGAAATAATTCAAAAGAAGCATTATTTTGTGCTATTCAGTCTTGCAATAAAAGAAATTTACTTTCTATGATCTTATTTTGTGTTATTTCAACTTCAGAAATGGGTACTAATTAAATAATCAATCCCAAAAAAGAGAGAGTAGATGATTGGTTGATAGATAGTTTTTTTGTTTGTTTGTTTGTTTTAGTTTGTTTTTTTGTTTTTAGTGACTCTAAGGAGTCTTGAAAGGGAGTACCAGATGTATCTTTCAGGCCACAGTTGAACAGACATACAAGAATATCTGTCTGTGGAATTATTTCCATTTTATAAAGCCAGAAAAACTGTATGGAAAAGAAAAAAATAAAACTATTTTAAGTTTCTAAATAGAGAAAATAAGTTTTTCTTGGACAAGTTATGTCAACTTTTTTTTAACATTCTAGAAAGAGTAGTAACTGTTTACTTGAAATCAGTGGCCAAGCCTATCCTTTTCCTAATATGAGTTTCCTGGGAAGGCCTAGACAAACATGAAATTTTTATTATGGAACATGATAGTATTACTAATTCATAAATTCAGGCCTTTGCCATTCACGCATATACTTTGTGCACATTTTTTTCATTTGACAAATGAAGTGAATATTATTACCATATCTACTTTTCACTGCAATATATATTATATTGTAATATTGTATTGAAACACACTGGTAAATACAGAAAATCTAAAAACGCTCAAATTCATCATGACTGAGTAGAAACTTTGAATTGCTTTTCCTATATTTAATTAAGATACCATAGCTTTAAAATATAAAATGAATAACACCTAAAATAATCTCTTCTTATATTATCAATAAGGTATTTTACATGTGTGTATACCAATTAACGATTAGTAGATGGTTCAGAAATATTTAATTCTTAACAATACCTGCATGCATAAAATTAAGCTCAATTAATAAGAAACACTTGAACGTTTATACTTTGTGAATACTCAAAGATTGGAAGAACTACATTTTCCTCTGAAAACCTCTGGCATTAATTTTATATGTACATTCAATACTGAGAGGAATAAAACCACATAATCGTTCATTATTTCTAAATACTCTGCTCTTCAAGCTTTTAAATATTTAGTCAATCATCAAAGGACTCTGGCATGAGGGTAAATGCAAATATTTAAACTAAAAGTTATAAATATGGTTTAGAGAATCTCGTTCCTAAGTAAATAGAAAACAGCTCCAGTGATTTTTAAATGTTTTCTCATCTTTTTGGGAGAAGTTCAAAAATAAAGAGTGGTTAAGAAATTATTTTATTTGGAAAGAATAATAGTGTACTGATCATTTAGAAGAGATAAAAAAAATACCTCAATTGAAATGAAAATATCCTGGGATTTAAACCCTAGCCTTTGTCCCTTTTTCCCTTGTTTTGCATTCACTTTGACAGAATAGAAAAGGCAGAGCTTTGAAGAAGATGCAATCTCTCTGGACCAGTTCTCCACCTCCCAGTCAACCTCATCATAACTTTAAACCTACACTCTTTTACTACCCTCTGGATTCCTGAAGTTTCTCACCGAGTCCTTCAGACTAGGCTTGCCCTCCATCTGGCAATGTTTGATCTAGCACTTAATGCTGTCTCCCGTTGTGATAGATTATACTTCTGGGTCTCCTTCTCTTATAATTAAGTGGAATATATTTATGAAAATGTGATAACATCTAATAATATCCTCAGTATTTCAACAGAGATTTTCTAGAAACAACCATTTTAACCAAACTCGTTCAAAATACAGGAAATTTGGGCTCATTTTGAGAGAAAATCGGGAACAGAGAAATATTTTCTTAGCATTCTTCCTACTGTAAAATGAGCATATGCAGATCCTCCCTATCATGAAGGATTTGTACTGCTTTCTAAAAAATACAGAAGGGTAGAAAAGTGGCCCAATTATACGGAACATACTACGTCCGCCAGCTTTGAATGTGCAGTGCTTGATGTTCCCCATTTTAATTTTGGAGAATTTTCATCACTTCATTTTTGTTTAAATAAAATGTATCACCACTATTATCTTAAAGCCTTAATTTGCATTATTCAAATTTGCATAAAATTCAGTTTTCTATATTTGTTGATTTGGAAGTCCAGGAAATTATTGTAAGTCAGGAATTCTGTGATTATTTGTAGTTTAGAATATTAGTAATCCATAATGTTGAGACAAGTCAGTCAGTACAGTAGAATGTGACCTCTGTTTCATCCTGTAAGAGGTAGAAAGCAAGTCACTAAAAATTTAGAAAATGCCTCCAGGGTGTTTATGGCTGGAGTCAGCAGAGCAGAAAGCAGGCTGTCCACCTTCTTGATCTCCTGACAAATGTAAGTGGAACACAAGCTTATCATGCATCCCAGATTCCCAAATGAAGACAAATTCATAGCCCTCACAATCCATCCCCCACCCCCATTACCTCCATAAAGGCAGAGGAGATAAAAGCCAGACACCAAGACCCCCTCAATGCAGTTCTCATTTTGAGGTTGTCCCCACTCCCCTCTCTTGAAGTGTGTACTCTTTTTCCTCTCCCACTCCCTTTCCCTTTAATTGTGTCTTTTCATCTTAATAAACTTTTTACTCTTCTTGCCAACCTGGTGTCTTGCTCTGGAATTCTTTCTCATGGCAAAGCCAGGAACCCAGACAAGAGTCAAGGTCTCTTCTTTCTGCCCCTGTCTCTCTCCTCTGTCTCCCTCTTCCTTCCCTCCCCTCTCCTCCCCTCCCTCTCCTCCCCTCTCTTCCCCTCCCTTCCCCTTCTCTCTCTCTCTCTCTCTCTCTCTCTCTCTCTCTCTCTCTGTTAAAGAGATCTCTCTGGCAACAATATAAGTCAATCTATTCACCTAATTTTTGTTGGATACCCACAATGTACAAGGTTATGCTAAGTGTCACAGGAGACACAAAGATCTCTAATTCATGATCTCTTCTGATGAGAAACATATCTAGTTGAAGAAAGAGATACATAAATGAACTGATATCATTAAATGGGCCTGCTTTCGGGTGTCAGATCCATATGTGTTCCAATTCCAGCTATAGGGCTCAGCTTGTGTATATTTAAAATGATTTCTATTTTATTATATATTTTATTTATATTATATTTTGTTATTATATATTTTATTTATATTATTTTTATTTTATTACAATTATTATTTAAAATAATATTTACAATAAAATATAATTATAGATAAAAATTAATGTGAATGCAATAATAAGTCAACTTCAAAGAGCAAAGGAGCATGAGGAAAGCAATGACGAACTCTGTTTAAGGAAGTTTCCTCAAAGAAGGTAACCTTTCAGTTGGATTGAACAGATAAAAAAGAAAAAGAGGGCCATCTCAGGTAGAAGAAACTCATGTAGGAAGGCATAAAAAACATGATCAAACTGGTTAACGTGTTGAAGGGAGGGTGAAAAGAGATTGGAGAGGTGGTGAAGTTTAGTTATAAAATGATTAAGAAGAGTGAAAAGAGTTGTTAGTCAAAAGGAAAAGGCAGGATATGTGTAGTATTCATATATCCAACAAATCTGTTATAAAATAGCAGTCTTGTCACAATCTCAGCTGCCCTTTCATAAACTAAAGCCCTCACATGTCAACAATAGTAATAAAAATAACTGTTGCTAAACTCCAAAAGGCACCCTTCACATATTACTCTGCATTAATAGCATCCTCTGAATTTATGCAACACCAGCATGGACCCATGTGAAGTATATTCATTTATCCATGAGGATGCAGAATAATGAGTATAGAAGCGAGACCTACATACTTGCTTACGGTCCAATCGATGTACATGAAGATTCTTCTTAGTGTTCAGGCACCGTCTCATCCTGTCCAGGCGCAGTTCCTATGCCCCTTTTGTACTATCTTCTTTTCAACCAAATGCATCTTATTCTTGGCTAATTTTATATCTCCCATCTCTGGAAAAAAGGAGCAGTGGTGTTAGATTCATGATGTAATGGCTCTTTGGAGGCTGTTCATATTGAAACAAATACATCTTCTTGCCTCTACAGCTCTCTGTTCTCATTTATTTAATTTTAAGCTAGTTGCATCATTAGTTATGATGCTGCATCATCCTTCATGTCACCCTTAATTCTGGTTTCCAATGACTCCCTGAAAGTTACTACTGTGCTTCACTGATGACAAATACAAATGCAAGTCTCTGGTCATGTTAAATTTACTATTCACAATTCCTTAACATAAACGTAGCACAGCACATCTTTCAACCATATTTTCTCTTGAACTCTTAAGCCATAATCACTGCATTTATAGAATGTGAACTTTTCTTGTTAGTTACACCCCTATCTTCCACACAGAGCCACTGACAGGAAGAATAGGTAAGGAGTCTGTGGTGGAGCAAGAAGTGTGATTACATTTTTGCTTAATGGGGCTTAAAACCAAACAAGAGAAGCAATGTGAAACCACATTGGTGGAGGCAAGAGAAGACATCAACTAGAAGGGCTCTCTGGCATAACAGAGCAGTGGTCTCCAAAGTCCTTGAAAAAGAAAGGGATGGCCACCTTGAAGACTGCATGACACCTAATGTGGAGTTTGTAGAGAAATGGAGTGACCACCCTGGGTGCCAGTGGCAGGAATGCACAGGGTAGAGGATACCTGCCACCAACCCTGCCACATTTACATGCTGTAGACATAGGCTACTCTAGAGGTACAGACAGGAGAGAGTTGCTGGGTAGCCCACACATGCAGCTCAAGCTCAAGGGTGAGTCAAAGGCCAGAGCCCTAGACTCATCTCATGTTCAGTGTGAGAGTCACCCCAGATCATCTGTTATAACTTCACAGAATAGGGAAGGACAAAAAGTGGAGCTGACTTAATTAACTTTGAAAAATGATATTTTGACTGGAAACTATAAGGCTAAAGACAAAAGAAACTGCTCATAAATACTTTAGTTGTTAAATTTTATTTTCATGGAGGTATGGGCCCATAATTCTGAAGTATCTTTACATGCTGCCTGCAGTTGAACAAATAATTAAATGGAGGGTGGAGAGTGGAGAGTCGGAGACAAGTTTCTTGCTGTAAAAGAAGGAAGTTACACATAGACATCGGGGGAGGCTAGCATGAGCCCTGTGGTTCTGGATTAGAGTAAGACATTGGTATGAAATCATATTTACCCAGAAAGATAGATACATAGATACAGAAATAATTACAGACATGTGTGTGTGTGTATAAACGATTAGTATGTATACTTGCAATTCTTAGCTCTGTTTTCTGAGAGGATCTAGAAGCAGTGACACCCATTGACGATGAGCAAGCCAGCACTCAGATCTTTGTTTGTAAAATCATTCTTTACCGATCTCTTTCTTATTGTATTATGGTAAATGTTCAGGGTCCACTTATGAGTGAGAACACGTGGTACTCAGTTCTTTGTTTCTGCCAGGGAAGGGAGAGGAGGCACATAACATCAATAAGGGTACCAGATCTCAAACCAGGTGAAGTGGGGACCAAAGGGAGGCCCAAAGTTTACCTGTACGATGACCACTTATATACCTAGATCTGAATTATATCCCACATCTTTAAAATAAAAACGTTTAAAAAATTTTTCTAATAAAAAAACTGAGGAAGGGAAATTATAAGATGAGCCTGAAGCATCTCACAGTGCCAGAAAGTAAAGAAGTGTTCAAAAAACAAAGGAAACACACATGTCAAAGGGATACCAGAGCCAACCTGAAAGGAGCCCAAAGGCCAAAGTGAGAATCATCTGAGCAACTAAATAATTGAACCCCTGAATTACAATCCAAGGTATAAAATAAATATATGTGAGTTTAGACTCATATAAATAAACAGTTGAATAAGTAACAAATCTTTTTTATGGAAGAATTCTAAATAAGATATATATCTCTTTGCTGCTCATATGTCTTCTTTTGAGAAGTCTCTATTCATGTCCTCGGCCCATTTGGCTGCTTGTTTTGTTTTTTGTTGTTGTTGTTGTTGTTTTTCCTTTCAACTAATTTGACTTCCTTGTAGGTCATCAGTGTGGGCCTTTGTCAGATACACAATTAGCAAATATTTTTTCCAATTATCTCCCTGCCCTTTTAATGGCTTCTTCAGCTGTGCAAAACCTTTTCAATTTGATGAGGTCCCACTTGTCTTTTTTGTCTCTTATGGCATACATTTTGAGGATTTGATCAAGAATTGGTCACCAGCAGGGCTCGGTGGCTCAGCCTGTAGTCCCAGCACTTTGGGAGGCGGAGGAGAGTGAATTGCCTGAGCCCGCAGGCTCGAGACTAGCCCGGGGAACTTGGCGAGACCATGACTCTACAATAATTTTTTTTTTTTTTTTAATTAACTGGGCGTGGAAGCGTGCCTGTAGTTTTGGCTACTTGGAAGCCTGCAGCGGAAGGATCACTAGAGCCTAGCAAGTTGGCGCTGGCATGGCTGTGAATGTGCCTCTGCACTCCAGCCTAGGCGTTGGAGTGAGACTCCAACTCAAAAAAAAAAAACAAAAGACAAAGAATTGGTCACCTACTCCAATATGCGTAAGGGTGTTTCCTGTGTTTTCTTCTAAGATTCTTATAGTTTGAGGTTTTTACATTTGGATCTTTGATATACTTAGAGTTGATTTTTGTGTATGTTGATAGGTAGGGGTCCACTTTCATACTTCTGCATGTGGTCAGCCAGCTTTCCCAGCACTATTTATTAAATAAGGTCTCCTCTCCCCAGTGGTTGCTATTTATGGCTTTGTCGAAGATGAGTTGGTTAAGAGATCAAGTTTTTTGCTTTCAAAATCTCTGTCCTTTTCCATTGGTCTATATCCTAGTCTTGTACCAGTACATAAAAAAAGTTCAGTCTCACCAATCATCCAAGAAATGCAAATTAAAACCATACTGAGAAACCACCTTATCCCAGTAAGGATGGCCATCATTAATAAATCAAAAAACAGGGGCACATCTCATCAACAAGGGTACCTGCATAATGAACATTTGTATATCTAACCCTGAATTATACCCCACATCTTTAAAATAAAAAAATTAAAAGTTAAAAAAATCAATCAATCAAAAAACAAAAAGCTGATATGGGTGAGAAAAAAGGGGAAACTTCCACATTGTTGTGGGTATGCAAACTAGTCCAACCTCTATTGAAAATAGTGTGGCAATCTCTTTAAAAAACTAAAAATTGACCTCTCTTATGACTCAACAATCCCCCTCTTGGGACTATGCCTGGAGGAACACAATTTGTTCTACCAGAAAGACACTTGCACACACATATTTATTGCTGTACTATTCACTATTGCGAAAACATGGAACCAACCCTACTGCCCAAAAAGTACTTGTACCAGTACATAAAAATGCCCCAGGTGTATTCCCAAACTAAGAAGGATATTAATGACTAAGTATGTAAATTCATAGACAAAAACCTGATATGTCTATAAATTCATAAACAAAATTCTGGGAGATCTGTACATTTATAGACAAAGGTATGATATGAGTGGTTACCTATGGGAACAGGGAAAAGAGGCCCAGCATAAAAATCTTTTTTTTTTTTTTTTGTAAGAAAATTTTGCCCTCCAACTTTTGCACATCATTGACTTCATATGCCTGAATCACTCCTCACTGTACATGTCTCCAGATCTCCTAATCCCACCCCCCAATAAGCCTTCTTATACTTTTCAGGCACGGTAATCCTAAACCATCTTAAACTTCTTCTAGGATCACTTTTTTTCCTTAGTTCAATGAACTACCCTTATAACCATCTCCATATCCTTTGGTCCTCACTATTTCTCATAGCATCCCAGTAGAAAAGAAAAGCATGTTTTATGTGCCTTACCTATACCACCATTTTTGTTCTTTTATTCAGAATTACCATCATGTTAAAATATTATTTTCAATGTTTAGAATCCATAACCATTCATGAATGAGAGAATATTGGAACTTTCACGGAACCTACAAAGTTTTCAGGGTGGCAACACCCCTTGAGAAAATACCAGTCCTGGACCACTATGTCAGATTCTTTTCATTTTTTTATTAATTGTAGCACAGAGAAAAGAGGCAAATTGTTTAAGGAAATTTGTGTTCTTTAGACAGAGTATTGGCTTTACACCAACAGAAAAGAAAAACAGATGGATAAGCTCTGGGTCTTCATTTCTCCTCTTACTCTCCCAGAAGGCTGAAAAACAAAGAACAAATATAAGTACTGTTTACTAAATGACATGTATTTTCAAATCTATTGAAATGGATACCAAATTGCTTAGATTGTCTTTCTGTTATTTCCACTAGTGAAAACAATTTTAAACCTGTCTGAGACTCACGGTAGCTGGATTCTCCTTCTGTTGGGCTAGGGGGCAAGGACACACCAATAAATGTGAAGTTTCTGCCTCATCATTGGTCCCATCACATTCCTCTGGCTTCATAGTCAGAAGCTTTTCATCATCATTCCCCAGAGTTATTTAATTAACACCTACGTCTTACCTAAGTTATTGCAACCAAAAGGTATCTTCTCAAAGTTAGAACCCTAACTTAGTACCCAAAAAATCACATTTTGAAGCATCCAAATTTATGAATCTTGGCTCCACCTCTCACTAGCTGGGTGGCCCTTTGGAAAATTACTAAACCTATGTTTGATCTGTACCTTCATTTTCTCATCTACAAAATGAGAACAATAATGGTTCCCAACTCTGCCACTATTTTGAGGATTTTTAAAGTTATATATATAATATTTAGAGGAGTGATTAGTGCTGATCTTTATGGCTCTTGGCAATGGTCAATCTTTGCTATTTTAATAATAACTAGTATAATTTTTTTAAATGTAAAGTATATTTACCTGAGATGCTTGAAATTGTGATGTTTTTAGGCTAAGGCTGCTTGACTTTTAGCCACAAGTTTTGGACCCTAAGAACAAAGAAATGATTGATGTTAGGAAATATTAGCATTGCTGTTAGGATAAAAAGTTAACCTTTATACAGCTATGGGTATTTGCAGAATGAGTTCACAAACATCACATCCTTTAATTCCAATTCACTACTATAATCTCTAGAAGGAAGCTCATAGATATCCATTATCCTCAAAGGAATAAAAAAGAATTACTGTCAGGCCACAGGGGGCAATATTAAATGATTTAGACAGTTGAATATAAATTTTCCAACTAACCTGTAAAATCAACCAAATCACAAGCCACCATTTTTCAAGAAAATGTTTCAATAAAATAATGTTTTGATTTAATGATTACAACATTTCAGACTGTCCAAATATTTCTATCTATATTCATAAGCATCAGAAATTTGGAAACAGAAACATTTAATAATATGCTACAGCATAGCAGGAGATAAATACCAAGAACTATTTTATTTACGTTGCAAGATAATTGTATGTAGAATAAGATCTGTGTGCCACACATACAGAGTGTCCTTCAATATATAAATCCCTAAGCCCTAACCTAAGCAAACATGCAAAAATAAAAACTAGATGCATTAAAATGACGACCGGTCCAGTACCTCCTCTGCAAAGCAAGCTTCCTTGTTTTCAGCCTTGCAGCACTTATCTACAAAAACTGTGAAGTCTCCCATAACATCTTTCAGTTGCTCTTCTGTTGCCTTGGGCTTGTGTTTCACCAGCTCAACAAGTGCACTGAATTTGAGGGGGGGAAAAAAGATGGGACAAACATTACTCACACAAAGAAAAGTGGACGTGGTAAGGATGACAGTGCTATTATCAAGATTATAAGTCTTGGAGCCAGGCAATTCTGAGTAGTCTGAGACTTAGGCATACCACTATAAGCCTGAACCTTCTCAACTGCCTAATGAGGATAATGAAATCCACCTTCATAGAGTTGGTGGGAAGAGCAAATGGAACAATTAGTATAAATTGTTCAACACCTTATGTAGTGACAATAAATCTCTTTCCAGTAAATCTCCAGAAAGGATTGTGTCATTATATTTATATATTATTCTGATTTTGGATGTGCCATTTTATGTCATACTGAATTTCGTAGCTATTTGAGACTAAAAACTTAATGATCTTGAACTTTGCTTAAAAATTTCTCGTCTGAGAATATTTTTATTTAGTTTCTGACATTTTTCCCATTCAGAGTTCATAGTGGGGAAGCTGTAGAAAATAAGACTATCCAGACTCATGGGAGATGATGGTTCTCTTTCATTGACATCTGTAAATACAACAATGCCAGTGAGAGAGAGAGTTGTGAGGGCATGATAGGTTTTGCAATGTTACTCTTAAGTCTAGACCATGATTACAGCCCACCAGAGATTATAGCAACTTCCTACTGCTAAACATAATGCAATTCTTTTTTTTTTTTTTTTTTT